>NC_071395.1:84140668-84386334 GCF_022682495.2 Desmodus rotundus
TGAAGTCCTTCCACCTCCCCTGTGCCCTCAGCTCTGATGGTCGTGCCTCCAACTTCTCCAAAAGCTTGGAGGCTGTCGGTGGAAGCTCCCTCACACCCCTCTCTCTACCGTTGAGCTCACAGGAGGTCACAGTCCATCTGTCAGCCGCCTCCCCTCTGCAGAGATGTTGGTGATGGTACACATGGAGCACAGGCAAGCAGGGAGACTGAAGATGCCAGACCAGGTTGGTGAAGAGAGCTTGGGCTGTGATGACGAGTGTGGGACAGAAAGGAAGAAATTAATTTAGAAAGTAGTTCAAAGAAAAAAAATGAATGCCAACCTGATACAGAGAGGAGGTCAAGGGGAAGGAGCAGGCGTGGGCTTCATGAGGGGATGAGTCTGTAAGCCCGGCCTGGCTGCGACACGCTTCCGAGGGGCATGTAGTTCCAGGCATGCAGAGGACATGTAATAACCACCCACAGATCGAATACCGCTGCCTTCATCCTGACTGTCAGCTCTGAGGTCAGAATTGAGGAGTTCTTGTTAGGGCCCTCAGGGAAGCTGTATTTCCTCACGACGTGGTTATGCTTGGCTCAGGGCTATTAAAGTCGGCCCCCAGATGAAGAGGAGAAGCAGGGGCATTTACAGTAGGTCTCTCCCAGGAGCTGTTTTCAGGAAAGGCATAGTCGACCCAACATTTGCCCTGTTGTAAAATCGTTTCTCCTCGTTACTTTCTCTGAACGAGTTGGCCAGAGCTCTCACTTGTGTTTGCTTTTTTCCCCTCCAGCATACTAGAGTCCCCAAACTATTTGGGTTGAAACAAAGAAAGTAGGGGTTAGCCCCTCTTCAGCCTTGGGTGCACAGACCAGGGAGACAGTCCGTGGTTGACCACTGCAAGTAAGAGATCCATGCTGGCCTTGTAGGTGGGCCATTGGGAAAAAGCCCCCCCAGTGTCATATACTTGGAGTAGAAGGGGATGTGGACTACAGGTAGGTGTGCCCCTGGGCCCCTGGGGCTCCTTGCTCTGTTGGGAGGGGAGCAGCTGCAGGAGAGCCATAAAGGAGCCCTCTGAAGCGCAGGGCCCAGAGTGGGTCTGATGGCTCTGTCTCAGGGCAATTCTAGGTTTGCATAGGTCCTCACCGTGGATGTGTGTGTGGCCAGGGACCATGAGTTTCAGCAGGAATAAGCCAAATAAAAGTGGAGACAGGGAAGGAAGGTGCTGCGGACAGTGTTGAGTGGGTGGGGGTGAGCGTGTCGGTGGTGCTCCCCTTTTCCAGTGGCTACACTGGATGGGGTGATGGGGTGGTTAGTACCATCCAATGAACCACCTCTTTAGCACTTGTGCTAGAGAAATGGAAGCCATACAAGAGTTTAAAAAATATCTCTTGTGTCCCAGGATTTGGAGGAGACTCTCTAAGGCAGCCCCTCAAATACCTTCTAAGGCCATCCTACCAATTTTCAAAACAAAATAGAGGAGCAGTAAGTGAACAGCTGGTATTTGTGTCAGGAGCCTGATATCATTCATTCCCTGCCCCGGCAAGTGGGTGCTCGTGTAGTTCAGCAGGGTCAGGGGGTGGGGGGAGGCTAAAAGCTCCATCAGCATGAACACAGACGGCTAACAGGATGTGAGGGGTCAAAGGCCTCTGAGTTCCAAGAGAGACATCAGAAAAATCCTGAAGCACCTGGATATGACCCATAAAAGAAAGCCTGAGTCCAGAATACTGTTTATTGCTAGTCTCTGCTTCCCAAACCTTTGTTAGATGAGGAAGGAAACCCAAATGGAACATAAAAGGGAAAAAGGTCTAGCTCTACGCTGGCCTGCTGACAACCGTGAGGTAAGAAAGCAGATGCCACACGGACAAAGAATAGGACATAAAATCGATGACCATATGTCATTCATACAGACCCTACCTCCATAAACAGAGCAGATGGGGCGGCTCTAATGAGGACCCCACATCCCCTCCTACCTCCAGATGCCTGAGGCCATCATGTTTCATGACCTCATACCGTAATAAATGCTTCTGAGATGATTTGGAGTCATCAGGGCAGAAATTAAATTACAGATGCAGGAAAATGAGGCTTGCTTTTGAGAATAACTTCTATCCAAATAAAGGAAAATATCAGTGCGTAAGGGTAGACCCTCAGCTATAGGAAAAACCGTGTCAATTAGACTGGCTGTCCCCGTGGTTGTGAGTAACTGAGTTTCACTCCATTGGGGCGTGCACGCGGATCTCGGTGCCCGGCCCTGGGAAGGCAGAAGTGGCCTCCACGGCAGTGTGGCCAGCCCGGTGGCTGGGACCCAGCCCAGCTGATCAGACTGAGTCCTGCTCACTCTGCAGAACTCTGTGAACATGGCCTTCTGCTCTCAGTGTCTGCACGTCTTCTCTCCTTAGAAGAACATCAGTTATTGGATTTAGTACCTACCCTAATCCAATACAACCTCATCTTAACTAATTACATATGCAGACTCCATTTCCAAATTAGAGGTTCGTGACAAACCTGAATTTTGGGAAGGACACAAGTCAACCTGGTATACTATTCCCTGGTGTAATTCATGATTTTCTGAGAAAGGTCCTTGCCAAATAAATAATTCTGTTCTCTCTCCTCACCCCAGACCCATCTTCCCTAGCAGGCCACGTGAAACCTGAGCCCATTCATAGGACTTCCTCCATTTGGCTTAGAGCTTTGTTCTCTATTAAAATCAGGTAGTTCAGTGAGATTGATGCTGTTGTTTTAAGTCTCATTAAGTACTGAAGCCCGATTGTATTTCTTTAGGCACCATCCCAAATCCAGATAATAACGCAGTCTACAAAGCAGGTCCACACAATCCACACAGACCCCCAGGTAAGGCAGGTCAGATACCCCAATATTATGGGTGGGAAAAGTACAGGTGAGAAAGGTCACATTGCAATGAAGGGTAAAAGTCAACTTCAAAGCCAGGACCCTTGACCCCTGGTATTGAGGCAGGTGGTGACCGGGTGAGTGGCGGGAGCCTGACTGTGTCATGGACAAGCTATTATCTAGGGCAGGTGACTTCACTTCTCAGAACCACAACTTTTTCCACCTGTAGAATGGAATGGATAACATCTTTGAATGCTGCTGTGAGGTTTAAGTTAAGCCATGTGAATGTAATGCTAGAAATTGCCCAGTAAGTGCTGGTTTCTCTTCTCCTGTCCAGCAGTTGTATTATTGACAACCTGTCTCCTGGTTTTGCTTAGTGCTGGCCCCGTGTGATCCCAGGTGGTTTACACTTGTTGTGTATGGGGGGTGGGGGGCATGCATGGAGGGTGGAAAGAATGGAGGCAACTGATCTGGGGTGGACACCAAGTGGCCTTCCTGGCAGAGGGGGTGACTCCACTCTGCCATCTGTCACTTGCAAGTGTGTCCTGGTCCTGCTGTTTGTAGTCACATCTCCCTCAAGCAGGGGGTCTTGCCATCTGTATCTCCCAGTTCTCAGACCTGCCTGATCCATGGGGTGGGAACATGTGGCAGCCCCATGGGATCTGCTGGAAAGCAGGGTTTTGTAAATAACTCGGAGCCACGGGGAGCCTGGGGAAGGGCTGCTGGAGGAGTTCTGTGTGCATAGCCATGGCCATTCAGAAATAAACGCTGACACAAAGCAGACAAGAACCAAGCTCCTCACAGCAGAAGAGCCAGGGCTGAAATCTCATCCGTAATTGATAGCCTGTCTCTGTGGTCGGTGCTCTGATCCCTGAACTCCAGAGACAGAGTTGGCTTGATCCTTCAAGGCAGAGTCTGGCCTTGAGCTCAGGGCACAGTGACTCCTGGGTGCTGAGGCTCAAGGGTGACCCGTTGAAATGAGCGGGCCCCTGGCAGCTCGGCTCCCTGCTGTTGCCCCAGGTAATGACTGGATCTGGCTAGTACAGTGCTGCCTCTGTGTTTATCTTAGGGGTTGTGGTCCCTTAGGAAAGACTGCTTCCTGGAGGTTTGCCTGCTGGATCCACTGTGCACCAACTCAGAGAGCTCACCTTACACCTTGCCTCTTTGTGCCCAGACCTGGTCATGCAGCACCTCCAGGAGGCAGCACTAGAATCAACCTGGCCTGCCTCCTGTCCCCGATGCCAGTGTGTTTTTGGAGAGGGCCACAGGTGATTCAGACGCAGCCCATCCAAGACCAGCTGAAGGACCATGGCCAGTGGGGCACCTCAGCTGCCTGGAAACTGGGCTGCAAAGGACTAGAGTCTTGGGTAGGGCTCCAGAGGTGAAGGTGCTACATGGGGTGAGCTCCACAGTGGGGCTGGAAACGGAGCCACCGAAAGAAAGGGGGGCAAAGAACAGGGCCGGGTGGTGGGAAAAATGGACATTCACAGCATTAGCCAGAGTTTTTTGTTGTTTTTTTGGTCAGCCAGGCACCATTACTCCCTTGAATAAAAGTTAGACTGGCATGAATCAGAAGATGGGACAACGAGTGTGAGATAGAAAAGAGAGGCGATGTCCCTGAGCCTGGTGGAGAGGGGAGCAGAGAAGATGGCATTCTCTGAGCTGCAAGCCACCCTGGGCCAATGGGATGTGCCCCTGACTTTGGCTTTGGAAGAATAAAGCAATCTAGCCTAAATGGCGAATGTATACGCTTAGATCCAGACAGATGGGAGGTGTTCAAACCAGAGACCACTGTTTCCTTTTCAAAGAAGCTTTTACATTTTTTAAATGAAGGAATGGGACTCACAAAATGGCCCGTTTGTCAGCAGTTGATTGGGTCACTGCCTTGCTGATTTGATTCGTAAGGTCAACTGACACCCCCAATTAATGCAAGGTTGGGAGTCCCCTACTAGGCATGACTTCAGACTGGGCTGTTTATTTTTATGAGAAAAAGGTCTTAGCAGGATCTTAGCGGGCTCAGGTTATCCCAGGGAGATGTAGCCTTGACCAATTTAATTACATGCTGCTCTGGAGCTACTGTTTTGCAATATGAAGAGCTATAACAGAAGACCTGTTATTTGGTTGCTTGGAAACTAGTGCTTTTACTACCCAATGTCATCACCGAGCCCTTCTGGGGATGCAAGGCGAGCTGTCAACAGCTCTCCCAAGTCATAAATTTCTTAGGAGCAAGGCATAAATCAGTGGAGCAAGACGACAGAGATTGTCGTGGCAAATGCCCCATTCCAGACCACCTGATCCCTGCAAAGGGCACAAGCCTGTCTGGTCCCCTCTTCCGGCTCCAGCTGTCTATTAGACAAGCACCCTTGTTCCTTTGCATTTCCATGGGCCAGGTCACCGCGCAGTGTGAGGACGGTGATGTATCTAAGAGAACAGCAGAAACCAGGAGTAATCCTGTGGCATCTTGCAACCACAGAAACTCAGAGGCCCAGAGAGGTTAGTTGGTAACCTATGCAGCTTTGGCTTCCAAGTTGTCCCCACCAGCACTTCTGCCTTGTTAATGTCATTCCTTGCTCTTGGGCTACATTTTTTCAGTACACATCCAGGCTACAGGAAATCCGAGTGTCTCCCAGTGCAGGCTCCATTTGAGGGCCAAGCTGCTCTGGGGAAAGTCGGTGTCATGGCCTCCAGCTCCTGCCGCCCCTTGAAGAAGTTTCTACCTTGTTCTGAAATTTTTTCTAGGTGTGCAGGCCAGTAATGGGAAATCACTCAGGTCCTGTCGTGGTTACAGAGGTGCTCAGAGCTGCTGCCAGGTTACAAGCTGTGATTTCAGGCCCTCAGCAGCATACCCCACACTGTGACATCCCATGCGTGTGTGTGTGTGTGTGTGTGTGTGTGTGTGTGTGTGTGTGTGTGTGTGTGTGTGATGGAGACGGAGGGCTCTCCCTGTCTGTCAGATCCATTTCGAAGCAGCAGTCCAGTCTGGGGTTAAACCCCTCCTCGAGTGCATGTCAGGGCCCTCTCAGTGTGCCAAGGCATGGCTTCTCTAGCCAAGTCTTCCGATCCAGAATATGTGTGCCTTTTTCCCTTATCTTTCTCTTCTTCTCTATTCTTTTGATCATTCCTTCTGTTCCCTGCACTCACTAGTTCCATCCATTAGTTCACCCACCTGAAGCCGCTCCCTGTGCCACGCAGGTGAGAGACATGACCCTGAAGAGAGGAAGTCTGAGACTCACGCACACTCACCCTTTGCCCCTCCCCTCAGCTGAGCCTCGCCAAGTTGGGGCAGGTTCCTGTTGCTCCCCCA
This sequence comes from Desmodus rotundus, assembly GCF_022682495.2. Lineage (NCBI taxonomy): Eukaryota > Metazoa > Chordata > Mammalia > Chiroptera > Phyllostomidae > Desmodus > Desmodus rotundus. The sequence continues at coordinate 84,146,793 of NC_071395.1, forward strand.
GACAGCATTGTCGCCGTCAGGGGTCAGTCCTTCTCCCTGTGGATTCGAACACTCACTGTGGCTTTCAGAGCCACGGAGATATAGAAGGTCTCCAAGGCAGGGCTGTGGTCCGCAGCCCCAAGTAGCTCTGAGGCCTGGGATGGGGAAAGGAATGCTGCGTATAAAAAATAGAAAGGAAGGGTGAAGATGTGTGTTATTGTGCTTATCCTGGGGTAAGCACAATGGTGGGCTGGGAAGTCCCAGAAGGTCTTCAACTTGGGTGTGCTGGTGAGGGAGCAGTGCCCGGGGACGCTGAGGAAGCAGCAGGTATGGCATGAGCACGGGAGCCCCAGTGCCTGCCCTTACTGGGTCAGAGGGATAGCAGAAGATTCTGGTGGGGAGTCAAGTACACTCCCTTCCAAAATGACTGCATACTGGACTGCTCAGCCCTCCTGAAGCTCGCTCTTGCAGGGAAGGGCTGCTGATCCAGCCCCTTCCAGGGTCCAGGGCTCAGGGGGAGGAGGGAAAGCCCAGGAAATAGTTCTTCATCTCAGGTGTGTCACTGGGCCGGCTGGATGACCTGTAAGAAGAAAGAAGTGTCCAGACACTCGTTTCAGTGAAGCGGGGGAGAGGGGAGCAGGAGGGGAGGTTGAGATGAAGAAAGCCCCACCCACTCCCTGCAGGAAAAGGGGCATTGGGTGGGGATGATAAGCCCATCTTTTCAGAGAAAATGGGAATGAGGGTGAAAACTCGCTTTTGCTCTTTTTTTTTTCCCCTCCAGGCCTTTGACACCATCTCCATTTCTTTCTCCGATGACTAGTTTATCGCATTTTTAAAATTAACACAGTGTGAGACATTACATTTTCCATGATTGTTTGGCATCTAAGAGATAAAAATCACTCTCTCTGTAAATCGCACATCGATTTTTCGTCATTTCTGTACTGCAGTCGGCCTCAGCCGTGGCTGCCGGGCACATCACAACCCAGTCTGGTTCCGTGAGGGGTCCTAGCCCGGTGCTTTTTATCATCTGGAGCCGTGTCTTGTCCCAGGAGGTGGCTTCATGAAGCTGTAAAGATAATCCATCAGACCAAGGGGACTGAACCCAGAGGCTCTGTCTTCCAGGCTGGTTCATGGGGAAGGGCGAGCCTGCAGGGCCAGGTGCGCTGTGAGTCCCACTTCCTCCTGCGGGTCTGCTCCCATCAGCCCTAACACGCTGGGCGACTGTCAGTCACATTCTGCTTCCGGCTCCTCTCCGTACCCTGGAGTGGAGGGCTCTTTTCAGGATTCTTTTTAAGTGAACGGCGCATTAAAAGTACAGAACGGTACCTGGTGTGCAGTAAACGCTACATGATGTTGACTGTTATTTTTATCATCACTGATTATAACCAAATTGTACATTTTTAGCAACTGTTATGGTTTACTCATGTGCAAAGTGTGGCTGAGAAGGCCTCAGACATGTAGGTTCTGCACGGGTTTGCCACCAGCAGGGGCCAATACTCATTTACTGAATGAATAATGTGGACTGTAAGCTGTAAGGTCTGAAACACTTGAAGGCGTTCTTGCTCTTCGTCTAAATGCACAGTGCTCGTCCCAAATGCGTTATGGTGCCCTACAGGGTGTTTATTGGGCGTTTCACTCTTTTGGCCAATGTGTTGGTGTGTCTGCTCAGTTCCTCCAAGAAGCAGGTACCAGGAAGGGACTAGATGTGCAAGAGATATGTTGGGGGACATGCCTGTTTGGATAAAGAGGAGGGAGTTGGAGGTGGCAGGAAGAGCCTCAGCCTGTAATGCACACCTGGTACCTGCGATGTGAAAGGAAAGGGAGAAGGAAGGAGGGCTGGGGGGAGGTTCCAACCACAGCAGTGGCAAGAATTCAGCCAGGGCATTGTGGAGGGAAGTCCTTGAGCCAAAGGTGTTCTCTAAGAAGAGTTACATGTCCAGCACTGGTCCTGCCCCCCCCCCACCACCACCCTACCACCCCACCCCTTCATGCTCAGCCACTGGCTGGGAGCAACTAGGGCCATTAGTCACCAGGTAATTGGCGGACAGAGCTCTGGGTGTGCTTGCGGAGGCTTCCGAAGTAGGAAGCCAGAGAGTAATGATGCCCTGGGGGTAAGTGGGAGTGGATGGGGAAGCGGTAGGAGGGGAGTCCTAGGCCAGACTAGGGGTTATCAGATTGATTGTGAGGCACTGTCCAGCAGCCCTAGTGCTGAATTCTGATAGAAAAACAGCTAGTTATGTGAGGGGCGAACTGCTTCCTCAGAGGATTGCCTTCCCAGGAACACACTGGCCACATTTGCCACAACACTTCGCCGGAGAAGGAAACTGAGACCAAGAGCCAGGTGACACATCCAACCTACCACCACTGATGCCCTGTGTAGTAGTCCCCCCTTATCCTCAGTTTTACTTTCTAAGGATTCAGTTATCGCCGATGACTGTGGTTGGAAAATATAAAATGGACAATTCCAGAAATAAACAATTCAGAAGTTTTAAATTGCCTGCTCTTCTGAATAGTTTGATGAAATCTTGCCCCTTCATTCCACCCCACCAGGACGTGAATCATCCCTTCGTCCAGCATATCCGCTCTGTATACACTCCTCGCCCGCCAGTCACTTCATGGCTCTTGGTCACTCCACGATCTGCCTTCAGCCTCCTCACTGGGCAAATCCCAGAGTCTAATCCTCCAGCAAAGGCACCTGCTCAGCCTCCTGGCTGAGTGTTTCTCCTGCTAGAATTCAACGGGCCCCACTGCCCCGTTATCACACAGCTGTCCAATCAACAGCCATTTTATCACCTGTTTTCCAGCATTCTGCCCTGTCCTAATCTATAAAATAGCACAAAGTGTAGAGTGCGTGCCACAGTTAAAGTCAATCCTAAACTAAGCAAAATAAAGCATCATGTTAACCAAACTCCACCCCAGGCCTCCCAGCTTTTTGCTGCAGCATCTCAAAGCACAGGCTGGAGCAATGCCAGCCTCAGAAGTGATGAAAGGGGTTGGTAATGGCTTTTTGAGCACTTGCTATTTTTAAGCCACTTTAGTTTACATTTTTCACATATAATCATTCCCAGCACCCTGAGGTGGAGATACAGTCAAGGTCTCCATTTTAAAGATAAGAGAGCTGGGTGCCAGAGAGAGCAGGTAACTTGCTGTGGGTCGTACAAGGCTCTGGATCCACAGCCGTCAAGCCCCAGTTCAGCTCTTCCCACTTGTTTAAGATAAAGTGCGGGTTTGGTCCCGGAATCCCAACCACCACCTTTTATTCCCCAGGGAAAAAGAATTCTATTTGTCGGATGGCAATGTCCTCACAGCCTACATTGGGATCAAGGTCACCTATGTCTGCCATAGCCCCCTCCTCCACCAGCTAACCCCTGGCTCTGCAGACATGACCCCCATCTGCTTGGCACCTCATGAGAAACACAGGATTGCACGAACTGGCACAAGCGCAGATTCTCTGCGGCGTGACTGAGTGAGAACAGCCTGTGTGTGGGGCTGGTGATGAAGCAGGTGGGCGAGGATTCTCCTCCGCCAGCCAATCTGTCTTGGGAGCATCTCAGATCAAATCTGGCATTAATTAAAAGAAGGCCTCTGGGCTTTGAGCACCTTGCTGGATGAATTGCATATTTTACGACTATTTGGCATTTATGTTGGACTTTAAACGTGCCAAGTGTTGTGCAGTGATTTATGGGACCCTCTTTACTGGGAGGCACCTCATTCAGCCAGCTGTCACAGACCTGTTATTGGTTCATAATGAGACCTAAGGCCATGTTCCCATCTCCTTTCCTTTCTGGCCTCTTCTGCTTTTGTTCACTCATTTTAAAGACACCATGGCCTTCTTCGGATGGGCTTAGTCCTTTCCATCTGGGAGGGATTGCCGGCTGAATCCTCCCTGTAACTTCTTTCCAGAGGTTTGTGGAACTTGGAAACGGGGGTGGCTTTGGGCCATGCTTTCTCCCTCCTGACTGGGACCCCCTGCCATCTCAGAGCAGTTTATCCCAACATACATGCAGCCGAGAGAACCCTGTGACTGGTGGGTGGGTGGGCACCTTCAGTGGGCAGCATGGTGCTGGGGGTGGGGGCCTCCCCCACTGATGGGGTGGGCCAGCACTTCGCAGAGCCTCCACCCGCAGCCCGCAGGGGGCAGGGGGACAAGAGAGCCAGTTGGCCCTCTGTGCCTGGGGCCCTTTATCACAGCACGTGCTGCTTTGGGGAGAAACAGTGCAGGCCCACTCCTGACTGCCTAATGTCCTTCCACCCTCCTGCCTCTGAGTGTGTGCAGCGCCTCTCCGGGTATCAGGGCTTCCCAGAATACCCCCGGGTCCACTTACATACTGTAAATTTATCACGTCTGAGCCACCAGATGCTTCCCTGCATGCCAAGGCCTTTGGAAGTAGGGCCAGGTGATGGGACAGAGGTCTAGGGTAGCAGACCACAGGGCCTGTCTGGCCCCTGCACCAGCCTGATCTGTCCCTATTGTGGAAGTCCATCCTTTAGGCAGAGGGCAGCCCAAGTGTGGCCACAGTGTGTGTGGGTGGGGGGTTGGCCAGAGGCGTGAGTCTGGACACGAAGCAGGCTTTGTCGGTCAGAACAGCTTAGCACTGTCTGCCCCAGCAGAGGCCTCCTCTCCCTTTTTCTCTGTGGGAACACAGGGATCTGATCTTTGTCTTGTTGTCAAAAACAAATTGTCAAAAGCACATTGAAATTGACTCTTGGATACGGGCGTTTACCAAGGTGCTTTCACTGGCTGTTCAGAGAAGCGGCCGTGTCGGCCCAACCTCATTCACGCCAGCAGGGAGGGACCACCTCCTCCACAGTCACAGGGGTCGCCCCGTTCTAGGAGGCAGCAGTGACTGCAGGGACCAGTTTTTGGGGTCCATCACTGTGCAAGTGGAGCCCAGCTGGACACGGTAGAATGTGTCAAAAAAGCACACTTGCCACCGTGATTTAGGAAATGGTTATTTTAACTAGAGGGGGATTCATGTTAGAGAATCTTCAGTTATCAGCATCTCTTTAGAAACTCTTAAGACATGACTTTATTCATATTGATAAGAATTTCAGTTGAATTCATCTCTTCTGAAATTCACCTCGGTTTTCATATTTCCCAACACTTAGCTTTACCCAATGTGAACGTCAGACTTCATAATTCACCATAGGAAAGTGTGTCAGACTACTTTTTCAAGAAGATAACTCTTGCACTGGCTGGTGTGGCTCAGTTGGTTGGAACGCCGTCCTGTAACCGAAGGGTCGCAGGTTTGATTCCTGGCCAGGGCACATACCCAGGTTGGGGGTTCCATTCCTAGTTCGGGCACATATCATCCCCCATCTGGGCATGTATGCAAGGCAATCAATTGATGCTTCTCTCTTGAATCAGTGTTTCTCTCTCTCTCCTTTACTTTTTCTCTAAAAGCAATGAAAAAATGTCCTCAGGTGAGGATTAAAAAAAAGAAAAGACAATTCTTCAGTTGATAATTCCCATCCTTTGTAGGGACTTTGCCGAACTGCTGCAGGATTCCATGGCAGTACCTGGATGGTGGAACCAACATTTTATTTAATAAACATGGGCTATGGTCAGAGCTGCCCCCTTCCTGTTTCTCTTCCTGCCAGACATCGAAGGCCAAAGACAGGCCAGGAGCGGGAGTCACCATATCATGGGCTGGTCTCTGCAGCCATCTGGTGGGGTCAGAGCAGGGATCAAGGCCAAGCCTGCCCCGTGGTGTGTCTAAGCCAGAGAGGGTGACTCTTCCGACAACCGAAGGCCAGGAATCCTGTAGTTATGTGGGTTACACACCTCTGTGGTATGGCGTGACACTTCTCCTCACCTAGCACATTACCTCTCTCCCGGATCCATGACAGAGCCCAGGTGGGCTGGAACAGAGGAGGAGCAAAGGCTGAGCCCGCCCAGCACCCTTGGAGGCTCCTGATGCTGCTGGGGGTGGGCGTGCCCCCTCCTCATGGCCCCCACGGTGCCCTCCAGCAGCAGATGCCACAATGCGCTTATTTTTGTTTTAATGAGTGAGCTGTTAGTGCCTGGGAATGTGTAAGTGGAGGTTCAGGCTTGCTCTACAGCTGAGTCCATATTCATGGGGAAGCATCTTCTGGCCAGAAGGGCCATTATGAGGCCACCCCTCCATTCTTCCCAGCCGCGCCCCCCATCTCCGCCCTTCCTGACTGCGGAGTGGCTCGCCACCACCAGACCACTGTCTGCGGGGGAGGGATTTCTCAGCCTTCCTGAAACCAAGAAACCATGTGTTTCAAGACCCTCCTCACTCAGGATGATTCCCCCCTTGCCCAAATCCCTGTGGCTGCAGTGTGAGTCATTTTTCTCTCGTTCCATCCTCAGTGGGGATGGGAACAAGGAGGTGGTCGCTCCGTTTCATGTCATTTTTCCACCTTTAGGATTTGGTGGTGGTGGTGGCGGTCATGTTCAGTCCCCACAGGATGTTCAGCACTGCCTTAGTTTTAATGTTTTTTAAATCAAGGAGAAGCCACAAGCCACAGTGTCACCCCTCATTTCCCACAGGGCCTTTGTGTTGACGTTTTCTGAACCGGGTTTGGCTACAACATGTAGAACTGGTACCATGAGCACCCGAACCAGAGACCCAGCTGGAGCAGTGAATAGCACGTAACAAGCAGGTTTGGTGGCCCGCACGTAACTGCCCGGAGGGTAGAGAATGCCCAGGATGGGGCAGAGAATTGGTCCCCCGGCAGCCTGGGAAAGATTGCGGTTTATGTGGGTTACACACCTCTGTGGTATGGCGTGACACTTCTCCTCACCTAGCACATTACCTCTCTCCCGGATCCATGACAGAGCCCCATTGTCAAAGCCACGCAAGAGGAAGGCAGTCGTGAGCTGCCAGGAAGGATGCAGCATATGGAACAGGAAGCGAGAGCCTGGGTCCGACCACCCTGCAACAACCAAGTTCTGTTTCCACAGCTCCACCCTGGCTGAGACCATCTGACAGCCGGGCCCTAATCCAGAGGAGCTAACCCAGGCAGCGGGGAGGGGCTGGAGGATGAGCCCACTGCAGCTTTGCGCAGACTGTTCCCACCCCAGCAGGGGTTCGGCCGGACCAAGACAACCACATCGCTCTGCCCCGTCCAGGCGTTCCTTCTGTCCACCCACAGGACTTGTGACTGTCTGGCAGAGCTGAAGGCACAGAGATGCCGCTGTTTTGGAGATTGGGGAGGCCTCCTGCAGAAGACCTGTGAACTCCACCCAGGGCCCTCAAAACTAAGAGCTGTTACCCCTCAGTGAAAAAGAGAATGCTAGGTGCTATGGTCTGAATGTCTATGTCCCTCTGGCCCCTAATTCATAATGAAGTCCTGTCCCCCAAGGCTATGGTATTAGGAGGTGGGGCTTTTGGGACGAGATGGGGTCATGAGGGTGGTGCCCCCATGAGTGAGGTCAGCACCCTAATGAAAGAGGCCCCGGAAAGCTCCCTGCCCCCTTATGCCACCTGAGGACACTGGGAGAAGGTGCCGCCTGTGAACCAGACGTCGAACCCACTAGCATCTTGGTCTTGGACTTCCCAGCCTCCAGAACCGTGAGAAATAAACTTCTGTTGCATGTAAGCCACCCCGTGTGCGATACGTTGTTACAGCAGCCCAGACGGATTTAGACACTAGTTTTTAACTTCACTTTCCTACCGCCTACTTCAGCTCCAAGAGTGTTCTAGAATGGTTTAACAATCATGGTCTAAGTACCCCTTGAAAGGTCAAGGGGTGCCTGACCATGGACAACTTTCCCCCCGGGGGACCTTAGGTAGTGTCCGGAGACATTTTTGGATTGGCACAAATTGTGTGGAGGGGCGTTCCTGGCGTCGGGCAGGTAGAGGCTGGAGGTGTTGCTCCGCCTCTTACCACGCACAGGCCGGCTGGCCTCTTACAGCAAGTGTCCGAGTGAGACCCTGAGCTCACCCTTCTGTGAGCGGCACGGTCATCCTGTGCTGTCTCCAAGGACCTTAGATAGCATACCAGGGTGTGAGCCCACGTCTTCTGCTTCTCCCCAGTGGAGGCTGAGGGGGAGGGAGACTCAGGAAGGACAGGGAGGTGGGGGGAGGCAGGCACACCCAGCGCAGGAGAAGACTGGGCTGGGCCCGCTCAGTGTTAGAGCTGATTGTCCAGACTTCGCCTCGCCCCGCTGGATGTCTCACACCAGGCTCCTGGTTTGTTTTCCCCCTCTTTGCACCCGAGTTAATGGCAGTAGCTGTGAACAGGCTATGACTTACTAATAATATCACACTCACTTTCGATTTTGTCATAATTACCTTCCTAATTTGCGCTTTTGCTGGGACACCTGGGGTGTGAGCTCTAGTTGGCATTTTTCCTCTGCTCCTTTCCACCCGGAAGGTTCCTGCAACCATCTGTTGGTCTTCAGTGTCTGCCTGAGTTCTCTTCTTTCGGTTTTCTCCCGCATGTGGAATTTGTCTTGGTCTCCCATTAGTTTGACTCTCAGGTATTTTCCACCTTCAGACATGATAACAATTAACATTCTCTTTGCCATGACCCCTCCTTCCTCTTCCCCTTTCTAAGTCAAAGGGAAGCGTTGGCCTCTCCCTTGGCAGCACGTGCTTTTGGGGTCAGGGGTCATGGTTCCCTCTCCTAGAGCCCCAGGAGAGCAGGGCGGAAGGACCTGCTTCTTTGCCATCCATCACAGAACACAATGGCCAAGGCCTAGGGCAGGGCCGAGGGGCAGGGCATTGGCTTTGTCCGACCTCTCAGGAAACAGGTTCAGATGCCAGCTCCAGCTGCCTGCACCTGGGAGAAAGCCACAGCCAAGGTCAGCAACCTGGGGTGGAGGGAGAGGGAGAGACAGGTTCAAGGCCTGGCTCTGCCCCTGGACACTGTGCCACTTTGGGCAGGCCCTTTCTTTCCTCCCCAACCTCCCGGAGCTGTTGTGAGCTTTTATGTAAATCGGTGTGCTGGGACACGTGCTCCATAACCAGGGAGGGTTAGTTCGCGAGTTGCTGTGGGGCCTGTGGCTCAGGCTGCACTATCATTTATGTCAGGGGTCCGCAACCTCCGGGCCATGGATTGGTACCGGTCCGGGCCTGTTAGGAACCGGGCCGCACAGCAGGAGGTGAGCTTGAATGCAATGCGCTTGAATTATTCCAAAACCATCCCCTCCACCCCAGTCTGTAGAAAAACTGTCTTCCACGAAACCGGTCCCTGGTGCCACACAGGTTGGGAACTGCTGGTTTACATTACAACCACTACTTACGAGACAGCTTTTCCAGCTTTTCTCATAAAAGTGCCAGACATTGTTTTGTGCTCTTAATGGATTTTTATTTTTATACATTATTTTTTATATTTACTTTGAAGTGAAGTGCCCATTAATGTAAATTGTGTTTATTTTTATTCTTTAATTTTCACTAGTTTTTCACTAGGAAAAAGGGGAAATAAACTTTTTATCTTAAAGGGGAAGAAATCACTAATTAGAGCAAAATCTTTAACAAAAGAGCCAACCAGCTGTTGTTTATGGTTTAGGGGGAAAAAAACCATTGATTTTTCTAAAGGGAGGGGTCTGTCCCTCTCATGTCAAGAAACACCCCTTAGTGCCTCCCTAGCTTTTGACACCTCTCCCCAGTGGGCCACCTTCGCCCTGAGACCCACAGTTACTGATGAGGGTGAGGTGTGGTCTCCACTGTACAGTTCTAAACAACCTTGAGAACAGTAGGTTTGTAAACACTGGACTCCCCGGAGGTAGCAGGTGGCCACATAGGGGTGTCTCCGAGGTCCTCTAACTTTGTATTCTCATGACTGTGGATGTGGGCAGCTCCTGACCTCCCGGCACTGCACAGAAAGAGGCTGCCTCCGCCCTGGTAGGAAGCATGTCTGAAAGCCGTAAACATACCAGTCGTAGCCCACCTTGCAATTCAGCTCTCACCAATATCTGGCACCTCCCCCGGGACACTGTTGTCGCCTACCCCTTTCTGAGGCACGTCAGAGGCGTCACGCCAACCTGAAAATGTAGAACGTGTATGCGAACCCCTCCCTGGAGTCATGACTACTACCCTTGGGGACATTTCTGGAAGAGAAGGGAAGTGAACAGCCAGCCATGGAGGGTGAAGACCCTAGACCGCAGAGTCCCAGCCCACCCGGGCTCTCAGAGCCTCCCGTCACCTTTCCACTCTGACCTGTGGAGTAGAGGTGACAGTTTTATCTCTGGTTCACGTTCAAGGCTCCTAGCCCAGGGCCTGGCATATAAAAGGCCACTCTGCCCCCCACCACCATCACCATTTCTCAAGAGAAAGACCACAGGGAGACAGAGATCTTGAATACAAGGCCAGATTTGGAACCTGGAGTCAGCTGAGAAGAAAGACTTGATGAATGAAGACTCAGCCATTATTAAGAATTGACATCAGTAGCCTTAAAAATAACAATGAATAAAACTTTAAAACCTCACTTCTGCAAAGTCTGGCTGCTCTGACGCCTCGGCTGGCCACGTCAGCTGAGAGCTCTCGGAAGCCGTGTGTCTGGGGCTTTTCCGCAGCCCGCTGCGGTGTGGGTCCTGCTCGCTGCGGGGCTGGGCCCTCGAGGCTCTGGTTTTGGGAAGAGCTCCAAGCCCCTGGCTGCTGAGTCTGGCAGTGGCCCAAGTCATTTCTCATGATCTCTGGCCTTTCCTCCACCTCTAAAGTCCTAGGACTCTGAATTCCATGATGGTCGCTAGGAGAAATAAGGAAAGATACTCGGTGGGGCACCAGAACCCCAAATTCTCAACCAACAGCCTCTGGTGGCCACAGTCACCCTGTAAGGTCCCCCCAGGGAGACTGAAGCACAGGGAACACTTTATACCTTAGCTGCTGAGGCTTAGCAGGTCTTTGGATGAACCAGACTGGATCACGAGTGAGCTTGTTCACCTTATCACAGGTCAAGCCAAAGGGCCCTGTTGTCCCCAGGTGCCTCCTGAAGTCATCATTCTTGTACAGTCCCAGAGTCCCTGGCCCACTCTAAACAGTACACAAGGATGAAAACAGGGGGTTCAAAGAGACGGTGAATTCCAAAAGAAGGCAAGCCCTTCTCACTCAGTAGATTTTGCCCCCTTCCCTCTTCATAACAAAGGTTGCTCCTTGCCCCCAAAGCTCTTGGTCTTGAACCTGACCACTGCTGTAATTTTGTTTCCGCTTTGGATGGAGACTGAACTCGCCCATGGATGTCAGGACATGCCTTAACATCATGCTTCTACCCCGTGGGTCCAAGGCCACTGGGACAGTTCCACTTTTTTCAAAGCCTTTACCTCTGCAACAGATGCTGCAGACTAGCGTCTCCCTTCCACCTCTGCTCATAGTCGGGGTGCTGGTGAACTTGGCAAGCTCGCCAGGCCCATTGGACAGGACTTGGAGAATCATCTCGTCCATCCTCAAGCTTCAAGGTGGACAATATCCACACCATCTCAGGGTAGACTGTAACAGTCTCTACCACCTGGAGATGGCTTGTCCCATGTCTGCAATGACATCATTGGGCCACTGTATCAACCTTGGACTTCTTGCTTGTGAGCTGATAAAACCCTATATGTTTAGGTCAGGGGTCATCAAACTCTTTCTGTGAAGAGCCACATGGTAAATACTTCAGGTTCTTGGTCCATACGGTCTCTCTTACAGCTACACAGAACCAGCCACAAATGGCTCAACAAGTGAGCGTGGCTGTGTGCCAATAAAACTTTATTTATGCACACTAAAATTATATAATTTTTACAGGTCATGAAATAGTCTTTCTTTGTTTTTTTCAGCTACTTAAAAGTATGAAAATTGTTCGTGGCTTGCAAGCCATACAACAATAAGCAGTCAAAAAATTTTTAAATTACAATTAAAAAAATAACGGATAAATAAATAATTAAAAAAAAATTTTAAAGGCAGTGAGTGAGATTTGGTCCCCAGCCTGTGGAGACCCCTAGCCTGCTGAGCCCTGGAGTTCCTGTTACTAGCAGTCTGCTGCAACCTCACCTCACACAGCGGTGGCGATGCGCATCACTGGGAAATGATTCCTAACCCGCCATGCTTTCTTGCATGTGTGTTTCAGAGGGGCTTGCTGTCGGAGTTGGATTTGGAGCTGTGGAAAAGACGGCATCCGCCACCTTTGAGAGCGCCAGGTAAGCCAGCGCCTGCTGCCCTAGCACAGGGTCCTGCACCCCTCGGTGCTCTGGAAATGCTCATGACCCGGATGAGCACCCCGAGCCGCACAGGGCCAAGACTGGCGAAGGTGGGGCGGAGGTCAGGGGAGGCTCACCTGAGAGAGGCGCTCCATCAAACGAGCAGGTCTGTGCTCTCTAAGGGGTAACCACCCTGAAAACACAGCGTGGACGTCATTGCATGCTGTTGTCTAAACTCTTTAAATGTGTAAAGACGGAGGGGGGTAGTAAAGGGTGAAAGGGGTCAAATATATGGCGTTGGAAGGAGACTTGACCTTGGGTGGTAAACGCACAATGCAATTACAGATGACGTATCAGAAGTGTACACTTGAAACCTAGACAATTTTATCAACCAGTGTAACTCCCCCACTCCCACACAAAACAACAACTAAAGGCAGAAACACCTACAGGCTGCAGTGGTGCCCCAGGGCCCCGCCCTCTTCTCTGTCTTGACTCCAGCCTCTCCTGGCTGCCCCGCCCGCTCACCCTGCTTCCTTGAAGACTCTTCTGGGGGCTTCTCATCCTACGGCCCTTTCGGAAACGGTGATGCTGCCCAAAGACCTCTCTATGGGGTCTCCATTCCCCCCACTTCATCCCCCTCCCCGAGGAGTTCTCGTCATTCCTGTGACTTTATATTTTCCGCCTATTTGCTGGGGGTGCCCAAGTTCATCTTCAGCCCAGATTTTTCTTCTAAACTTACTCCTTTCAGATACTCGGACGTCCCACAGGACCTCCACACTGAGAATTTCCAAAGCCGAGCTAGTGTCGCGGTCTGCTGTGGCGCAAAGCCTGCCCCTCCCCCAGGGTGCCCCATCACCACCCTGTACCCGGTTGACAAAGCCAAGCTCACTGTCACCCTCCACTCCTCGTTTCCCTCATCTTCCTGAGACGGTCACCAGGCCTTGTCAATCTTCCTCACTTCTCCCTCCCTTGAAATAAACAGGGCCTCGATATGGCCAGTGTCTACTGGGAACCCCGAAGGGCATGTACCCTTTAGCCTTCGTAGGGATGAGCTCGACTGAGTCCACCTGTGCCCACAAAACCGTGGACACTGCAGCCTCCAGGCTGAAGGGGCCAGGGCTGAGCCTTCCATCCAAGTGTGACGAACTCAGATGCCTTCTGGGGACAAAGGGGTCACAGAAATGTGGAGACAACAGGTGGAGACAGTTGGGTGCTGTGAGGACAGAGGTGAACCTCACATAGACAGCCCACGCACGATCTGACGGCACTGGAACTCAGTTGTTTCAAAAACATGATTCAGGTCAAAGCCGTGGCCCAGGGCTACCAGTTTCTGACACCCGCTTCTGGCTTATTCCCTTGCCTTCTGACTGGTGCGTTCTCCAAATACCCTTTATTCTCTCTCTAAGGCACCCCTCCCGGGCCCCTCCCCCCCCCGCAGTAATCAACCTTGTGTCTATTGACCATGGTGGTCAATAATTTCTCATGAAACCCCACTCCATCCTTCCTGGGCACTGGACCTGCGTGGGGCCTCCTTGTGCTTCATCACCTCATTGCGTGGATTCCCTCGGCTGATGTGAGGCCCCTGTGTGGTCAGTGTGTATCACTTCCAGTCACTGAATGCCAGTGCCACGTGTTAAGGGACATGTCCGCCCCATGAAGCTGCAAACATGCGTGTGCGCTGGCATGTTCTGGGTTGAAATTTCCCCTTCTTATTCTCACCTGTCAGACTCCCACGGCATTTCCTCCCTCCATCACCAGGCCAGCATCGCCCATTAACCTGATGCCTGTGGAGAAAATCGGATGAGACAGGAGGTGGGGAGGGGCCTTTAAAATGTAAGAAATGTCGCCACAGTCGAGGGCCAGTTCTGACTCACAGTGCCCTGTGGGCTGTGTTTCCAACACTAGGCGTCAGGTGGGAAAAGAGGCTCTTTGTCCCTCGGCACAGCCATCTTGATCGTGGCTTCGGTGAGAACATGAGAAGCTGCAGAGTGGGGCAGCATCCAGGGGGATGAGGAGATGAGAGGAGCCGACCCCGTCCACACTTGAAGGCCAGGTCCTCCCAGAGCACGGGGACCATACACACTACGGAAGGCCTGTCCCCCGGGATTGCGCTCTCAGGCCTGGCTTTCTGGTGGCACCACATCCCCCGTAACATCAAGATGTCAACTCAGATGTCCCTCTATTCTGTCACCTGCACTTTCTGCCAATCATTACGACTGTTTCCAAAGAAAGTAGAGCAAAAGCCTTTCCAGCCCAGCTCTGCCTCCCCTTGCCTCTTCCTGAGTTACATAACCCTCAGGACTGTGGAATGGGGAGTGGGCTGAGGCCGTGGGCCTCTACATTGTCAGCCTCGCAAAGGCCTCTGCTCAGCAGCATCACTGGTAGCTTTTCATGTCCCCATGTTCCACCCCCCGTTGCAGCCTGTGGCATCAGCGTAGCTCTGTCCAGAGTGTCCTGGGGTGGGGGAGGGGCTCCCTGAAACCCAGGCTGCAGAGAAGCAAAGAGATCTCCCCCTCTAGCAGGCCCTACCCTTCAGCCCATTGTCGTCACTTACGGATCCACGTCTCATGCATGGTTTGGGGTCTTCCTTTCCGAATGCCTGTGATCTTACTCTTGACTGATAAAATACAGAACAGCCCCCCGACAGGAATGGTTATATTTCTTGGCTTGAGCCCAAGCTACAGACCTGGGTTAGCAGGAGGATGGGGACCAGGGGGTCAGAGGGAGGGCCGGAGGAAGAAAAGAGAGGAGGGCAGACTAATTGTTTGGGGGAGGGGCAGAGAAACAAAGTCATCAGATGATTAAACACATCTTTTAAAAGAGAAGTTTCGCTTTTTAAAATTCCAGTTCTGTGGAATTATGAAGTGGCACACCTCAAACACGACATGGAAGGGTTAAAAATAGGGGAATGGAAAAGGATCCAAGGTGAAAGCTGATCCAAGGAAGCAGGATTTCCATTTCAGTACCAGACAAACAGACATGGAGGTGGAAAGCCATGTAAGGAATAAAGGCCAATCCTTAATGACGAGGGAAACACTGCGCCAGGAGGATGCAGCGGCCCTGCACTTGTGTGCACCTAGCAACGCAAGTGTCACACTGCTTAAGCCGAGCTGTCAGAATTGCAGGGGAAACCAGGCAAAACCTCCATCATGGTGGGTGAGCACCTTTCCTGTCTCTGACACTGATAAAACATAAAAAATTTACAAAATGTGTTTAATGGACATAGATAGAACCCCAACCCAGCAACTGGGAAGCTTTCCTTCCTTTCAAGCACACATATGCCTGTTTTTAAATTGATTAGAGCCACACAGGCCAGAATAGCTCCAAATCACTACTGTTCAGACCTCATTGAAAGTCGGTGACACAAAGTAGCCCAAATAATTTGTTAGTGCATGGCTGAACCCGTCCGTGAGACCAGGAGATTGGCACACCATGAGCTCCAAGGGCAGCATACAAACTAAATTGTCTACGAAACCAGTGGACGGAGGGCACGCTCTTCCCTCATCATCACAGAGTGGGCGTATTTCATCTGAGTGTGGGGTCAGTCCGCTTGGGTGGGTGGAGATGACAAGAGCAGGTAATGCAGTGAGCAGGGTAGATCCTAAGGCCTTTTCAGGGCTGGTGCATAGACATGTCACCGAGGTAGTTCCCAGGTGCATTGTGGAAGGGAAGGCAGATGATGGGTTGGCCACGGTGATGGTGCTGATGCAGAAAATGACAAAGCCCGAGAGATGATTGAAGCACTAACCTGACTCGTGTGGAATGATTGGAGGGGGGGGGGAGTAGATGTTCCAGTGTGAAAAACTCAGTAGTGGGACTGGTTGGCTGACCACCCGCAGCTGTGTGTTCTAGCTGCTGCAGGAAGACAGGGATGTGAACAGTGGTGGGAACGAGGAAGGCCTGGTGGCAGGAAGAGGTTTCAAATGCAGAACCAACAGACAGCACTTGCTGTGCAGAAGGGAGAATTCAAGTTCAGGCATCCAGGAGACATAGGTAATCTTATGGTGCTGTGTGGGAGTGGCTGAGAGGGGAGGAAAAACGGATTTGCCTGGATTTGGGAAAAGAGTTACCCAGCAGGTGTCTGGGGTCCACGTGGACCAAGCTGGCGGAGCCAGATAGATTGTCCTGTTCATTTAATTTAGGGGTCAGCCGCCTGTGGTCCAGGGGCCAGAGTTAGCCCAACACCCATTTCGGTAAATGAAGTTCTCCTAGAACACAGCCACACCCATAAGCTTCCGTGCTGTCTGCAGCCTCTGGTGGGCAGCAGTGGTTGAGTTGTGTGGTTGCCACAGAATCATAAGGCTGAAAGCTGACAATATTTACCAGCTGGCTCTTTACAGAAAAAGCATGGAGACCCCTAGTTCAGTGGACACAGCCCATAGATTTAGTTCAGGTTCATCATCAAATGCCCTGACACCAACGCTTATTTTTTATGACTTCCCTCTGTTTCTTAAACATCTGGAAGCAGGAACTTCGTTGTCTCGCCTGTGACATCACAACCCCTCACAAGAAAAGAGAAAAAGGAAAAAGTAAATGTTCTAGAACAGCTCTGTCTTCAGTTCCCACTTGTTTCCCTGCCCAGAAAGAGGACAGGTGGGCCCCTCGCACGTAATGTGTGTATGGGTGCTGCCATCTTGTGTTCAGATGCTGTTACTTCACCACCTTTCTGGAGCCCTGTCCAACATTCTCTTCCACTCACGCCTCCTTCCTTTCTCATTAGATAGCTTGCTTAGGGTCATTCATTCACAATTCCACCTCCCCTGAATGCTGAAGAATATCAGCCAGCAAAGAGCAGCCTGTAGTTCAAGGGAAACACAGCTTTCTTCTTTCTGATCTGGGCTCTCACAATTTCTTTTGGTTCCACTACAAAGAAATTCTTCAGACCACATGTCTTTGGGGAGTTTGGCCGCTTCAGTGCTTTTCCTTTCTGAAGTGTCACTACCTCCAGAGAACATGTTTTCCAGAAAGGAAACACGTCCTCAGCTCTCAGTTAACTGAGTGGCGGGCATAATTCACACCAGCAGGGAGGGCAGAGTTATTTATGCCTGAACATTTGGTTTCCTGTACTACTTCCTGTTGAAGCTTTAATAAGGCACACATTGGAAGGCGTTTGTCACCCACGGACACACCCTGCCCATCCTGGAACAGGCTTGCGTGTCACAGAGGGACTAGCTGCAAACCTCCCCGTGTACCATGGATAATCCACAAAGCACATCCCCACCCTACACCTGGGGTGTTCCCTGCTGAGGGCCCGACCAGCTTCCAGCTGTCCAACACCGGACACGCCACAAAGGATCCTGGGTACATTAGCCTGCATTTGGACCCAGATAGCTCATAAGTTACATGTGGGGACATTAAAATAAATTGTAAAGTATACGTTTGCCTCCTAGACCCAAGAGTAAAACATCAGTCAGATACATCCTTTTGCCTGGCTTAAAAACCAACATGTATGTTGATACATTAACCGTCATTTAAGACAGCAGCCATCAGTCAACTAAGCAGCTGTTTGTTTAGCCATGAAGACAGCAGTAGACACAGTTTCCTGGTTAGCACAGGCCAGTGACTGGTGTGTCTATATGTGTAAGACCTATCATATCAGTGCATCTGCAAGTCCACGTGGACCCCTGCTTTGGTTCCAGGATGTCTTTGAAAACAGGATTGCAGGCTAAGTGCAGAGAGGTTGGAGAGGAGACCTGGGTGTTGTGGGGGTGGGGGTGGCGTTAGAGCTGAAACAATGACTTCATTCCAGTTCACTCAGGCGTGGTTTGGGGAGCAAGCTGCCTGCACATCGCCAAGGGCTCTGAGGGTGCCCCCAGGCCTCCCTGCAACAGGGACCAGTACTTAAACTTCTGGGAAGTTCTGGGGAGACTCCCTTCTTCAAGACTGCCACTCTTCACCCTTCTCCCTGCCCTCTGCATTGGGTCTCACCCTTCCCCATGGAAGCCAGAGCCCAGCCTGGTCCCCCCAGAGAGTGGTCTTTAGCCTGAGAAGTGGAGCCCCAGTGTGAAGACAGGAGGGTGCCTAGGGGAGGAAATACTTTCACACCTGGTCCAAGCACTCCCCCGCCTTCCACTGCAGAATAACACACACTCTCCTTCTCCCACGCCCCCTCCCGCCCTTCATTTCACTTCAGTAGAATTGGAAGTAAATTCTTGTGCTGTTGTTTATTTGCAATAGCAGATTGAGCTCTCAATTTTACTGTATGCAAACAAGCCCTTCTCTTGAACCCATCAAACTACTTTGCCTGGAATTCGAAAGTAGTCTGTAGGCAGCTCCTCTTACATTTCTCTTTCCAGTCCTCCCACACAATGATAGCCTGAGCTTGAATTATTAAGAGACAGTGGAACTGGAAGTGTTGGCAGGCAGGCAGTGGCTGGCAGACAGCGCCACCATGTGGTAGTTCTACTTCATAGCTTGGTAGGTGGTACAAAAATGACCAAGGTAGGGTGCAGAAGGCGATGGAGAGGTGCTGATATCTGAGACAGTGTGCGGCTCCTGCAGAAGGTAGGGACCATGTACGTAGATATACAAGTTTATAAAAATGCTCTGTATGTTTTCAAAATAGTGGCGCCTCCACCCTCCCACTCTTTTGACCCCAATGTTGCCTTCTTCATTGAGCTCAGCACTTAACACATTTCCATAACCATCTCATTTATTTTCCTGTGTCACACAGTAACAAGGTAGCTCTTACTGACCCTACGCAGAGAGGAAGGAGCAATATGAAGTGACCGGTGAAAGGGCAGGAAGCCACGCTCCTCTACCCCTTCGATTGTTTCTGCCAGGAGAGGAAAGTACAGGTGTCTAGAGTCCTAACTTCAGCACACCCCAAATCAATAAGAAGTTTGTCATTTTAGGGGAGACACATTTGTTTTTGTGAAGACATTTTTAAAGTAATGTTACTTATTTATCATTCCTGGAAGAGAGAGGGCCTAAAGCTTGCCAGACACCTGGGCGAAGCTGGACTAAGTAAAATGAAGCGGTTTCTCACGGGCAACTTTAGGCAACAGGTAATCAAGTCATAAACGCATCTGTCCATCCTTCTGTCCATCCATCACTCCACAGAGATGTTACCGGGCCCACCGTGTGGACGGACCACAGTTTGTAAATCCATTTACTTGTTGATGGGCATGTGGGGTGTTTGCGCAGCTCGGCTGTTACAAATACTGCTGCCACGGGCACTTGCGTGCAGGGTTCGGGGCAGACGTGAGTTTTCATTTCTCTTGGGGACATACCTACGGGTGGAGTTGTTGAGTCGTATGGTAGCTCTATTAGCTTTTTGAGAAAGGAAGCTTTAAAAAGTTACCTTATATGCCGAAATAAAGGGAACCAGATTAGACCAAGACTTTATTTTGACCTTGAAAAGTCAATTCCCCAAACATCGTCACTGCAAGGGGCTTTCTCGGGGCCACTCGCCCGCGTCCCGGCCTTGCACTGCAGGGAGGACGGGCGTTCTAACTACAGGCAACTCACCCAGCGCTTGCTGAGTGTGGCCCTGCGTCGCCCTTCACCTCCCTTCTCTCACGGAATCTGCACATGGGAGGTCCCACCCACGAGCAGCCCTATTGTGCAGGCAAGAAAACTGAGGCACCGAGAGGGGCTTTGTCCGCAGCCCCACAGCTAGCAGGGAGAAGAGCAGAGTCCCGGCCAACGACCTGGCTCTTGACTGGGACGGCCGAAGGCCTGTGAGGTGATTCGTCTGGCCAGGCTGCAGGAGAAGCTCCGTGAGAAAGCCTAGCAGCGTGGGGGCTCACTTGCCCCTGAGTCGTCTTTGTTGCAGACCCTTTGTGAATGTGGTGTTGTGGTGTTTAAGAGCGTGGATTCTGGAGCTAGACTGCCTGGGTTCTCGTCTTGTCTGCGACTTCCTGGCTGTTTCCCTGGATGGTTCTTTTCTTTCCTAATCTGCAAAATGAGAATAATAATAGTATCTGCCTGAACAAATTGTTCTGAGAATTAACTGAGTTTTATACGCAAAGCACCTGGAACAGTGTGCCTGGCGTACAGGAAGGCCATGTAGCACGTAGGTGGTGTTTCAGAGCGGAGGCCCAGGTGCTAGACGCACGTGGCCGGACCTCACATTGCTTCCGATCTCCTGTGTGTTGGGCTCTGTGCTCTGCATCTTAGCGGACTTTCCTCCATCTCCCCCTTGGCCTCCCCAGGCTGATGTTGCTGCTGTGCCCCAGCATGGCCCTTGCTCCAGGTCTGCTCGGTGAATGTCCCCACTGTCATGGAGTGGTTTATGCTTTCTTCATCCCGCACCCTCACCTGGAGCGGAGCCTGGGCTGCCTCTCCTGTTCTCTGTCTGTGCAAACCAGGACCGGGCTGTGCACTGTCTGCTCTGCACTGGGGCGGTAACGGCCGGCAGTCCTGCAGATGAGTTTACAGTGGGAAGCCCCTCCAGACGGCATGGGCTGCCTCCCTCTTGCCTGCCCCTCCCCGGTTCCCCAGACTCACTTTCAGGCCCCTCCGATGTGGCCACACAAGTTACCCTCTCGTAACGAGGAGGGAGGTACCAGGCTGCCCTCCTCTGTCTGCCGGGCACCAGCTTCTCCCCTGACAGCCACACAAGGGGCTGTTTATGCTGCAGCCCCCTCCTCTGCCACGCTGCCCCCAGCCACCCCCAGCCAAGTCCCTGGCGACAAGGTTGGACATCTTGGCACAGGGGACAGCTCCCTACACAACGCGCATTCTGTTTATCCTGAAGCAGGCCCCGGGGGAGGCGCGGATCCTGCCAAGCTCTTCACTCGCGCACAGGAGCGTGGTTCCTCTGTGGCTGTCCCAGCGCTGGAGATGGCACGTGTTTTTCTCTCCTCCGTCCCTGTCACTGCCCTGTCCTCCCTCCCTCACAGCTTGTGACAAGCAACTGAAGGCAGAAAGCAGCTGTGTTTTGCAGAGCGGACCACGGAGGGGGCTCAAGTCCCCCTGAGGGAGCTCAGGCATGGCCTTCACTTCGCAGCATTTTGCCTGGCGAGCTAAGAGAGGCAGCCGGGGTGCTCCGTGTCGGACCAGCAGGGACAGCTGTTGTCACAAGCTGTTTCCATGCCTCACTTTGGCCCCTGCTATCCCCATGTGGAGATGAGGGTACCGAGCCAGGGCACCTTCCCTGGGGTCGTGCGCATGGCAAGTGGCAGAGTCACAGTTTGAGAGAGGTCCGTCTGATGCCCGTGAATTAGCCACTTCTGCCTGGCTCTCCCACCACACCCCTGCCTCTAGCAACCACAGGACATCTCAAAAGCCAGCATTTACTGAGTGCTTTCCCTATGCTGATTCTGTGCTCATTGGCTCATGTGCATTAGCTAATCCTCAAAGCCCTCCCCCCCAGTGACGGAGGAATGAGCACCCTTGTTTTACAGATGTCGAACACAGCCAGGGGCACACAAGCAGTAAGGGGTGGAGGCAGGATCTGAACCCCGGCCCTGGGCCTGTGCCTTTGACGGATGCCCTCTCCTGCCTCCTGAGCTTACGTGTCTGCTGTGACCAGAGAGGCTGGTAAACTGCCCCCCAGAGTGCCGTAGGAAATGGGGTCAGCTCAGCTGTAGGTGTGCCCTGGCTGTGGGAGTTCTGATCCTATTGTCAGATGTGTTCCTAAAATTTTGTGTCTCATTGGGCGGGTTGGGAAATAGAGGAATATAAAAACTCCCAGTGAAAGACAGACTTTCCAGCCAGTCTCCCTGGAAGCAAGTATTCATGTTAAAGAACATGCAGACGCTACCCTCGCTGGGTGCTTCCACGCAGCAAGGTGCAGAGGGCAGGAAGGGGACGCTCCAGAGTCGGTGTGGAGGTGATCTGGGCAGCATTGCTGTGACCTCACCTCCCGGGAAGCAGACGGATGGACGGACGGGCCAGATCACGGGGAGGGTAGAATTCCAGGGCAAGAGTTTCCTGGGCTATAGGCTCCAGGATAAGAAGTGGTAGTTGGCTGAGTGGGAGCCCCAGGTTTTTAGAAGAAACATGTGGTCAAATTATGTCCCCCAGAAAGGCACGTTGACATCCTAGTGCCCAGTACCTGTGAATGTCACCTTACTTGACAATAGGGGCTTTACAGATATAATCAGTTAAGATCTGGCCATACTGGATTAGGGAGGGACCTAAATCCAGGTGACTGGTGTCCGTTTAAAGATACATGCAGAGGAGAATGCTGTGTGAGAGCACGGGGACACACAGAGGGACGCTCCCTCCGTGGAATGACAGGTAGAGATTGGAGACAGGCCAAGAGATGCTAAAAGTGGCCAGCAGCCCCCAGAAACTGGAGGTAAAGAAGGATCCTTCCCCGGAGACTTTGCAGGGAGCTCAGCCCCGCCAACTGCTTTATTTTGGACTTCTAGCTTCCAGAACCGTGAGGATAAATCTCTGTTGTTTAACCCAATTCATGGTACTTTGTTACAGTGGCCACAGGAAGCTCATACACAGGGTCTCCCAGCCTCCTCCCACCCCCACTTGGCTTTCTTCAGCCCCCCACAGTGGACACTAAGCCCTGAGCATCACTTTAATCCATATTCTTTTCCATCTTGATGCATTTTATTCCCCCGCCTCACCCATTTGGTGGGTTTTGTTTTTTATTTCAGGAAGAAGTGAAGGTTTTATGTTCTCCACACCCCCCCCACCCCGCCCCAAGTCTCTCTCAGTTCAGTTTGGACCAAATCGGAGAAAAGCAGTGGCTCTCTCCTTTTTTCAGCGGCCGCCTGCCCTCAGACGCTGGCCCATGGGAGAGGCAGGGCTGCCCCCCTCCTGGGTTGGAGCTGCTGAACTGTCGTAAGAAAGAGGCCTTTGTCACGGGGACCATGGCCCTCGGCTCAGAAACAGAGACAGATTGTGCCAGAAAACAAACAACAAAAAAAAAGGTTCAACCACAGAATTCTTTGGGACTTCAGTCATCAGCCTCTCGCTTGTTCTTAAAAGACAAATTTCCTTTCTTCGGGGTAATTCCATCAGATAGGTCGTCAGGTTTTAATTCTGTCCAGAGCCGAGGGCGGCCTCCCCCCATGCCCGGGACCATCTGTGCCGGCCTCCGCCCAGCTCCCTGCTTGCATTACCTCATGCCTGCCTGCCTTCAGGTTGGGGAGTCGGGGGGCCCCACCGGGCTGCGCAGGGGGCTGGGCAGAGGGCCCGAGGTACATACATTTTTAGTCCAGGGAAAGGAGAAGTGGTTGGAGAAGCCCGCGAGGCCCCCTTACAAAGGCCTTTGCCCATGAGCAAACAGATGGTTATAGCTTTTCAGTCCACTTGGGAGAGACCGCGGAGATCCTCGCATTTATGCAGGAGAAAAATGGAGGTAAAGTGACTTGCCCAAAGCTGCGCTGTTCACTAACGTCTGACCACGCCTGCCTGCTCAGGACCCGGGGTCAAAATGCTACTTGACCAGCATGGCACTTGGGAACAGCTGTAGGCCCAGAGCTTTCTCTTCAGCAAAAGAGCCCTTCTTACTCTCTGAAAGCCTCCAGTGCCCTCAGCCCCCTTTTAGCCAGTTTCGCTCTTGACCATTCCCTTGTACATCCGGGGTAACATCTCCAGATACTGCTCAGGCAGCCAGGCAAGGCGCACTTCACTGACCTCGTGAGAGTGACCCTCCCCACCTCACCCCGTAAGAAGATGCAGAGAGGGAAGGGGGGGGCTTTACTTTGGCCTCAGGTTGGACAACCAGGCGAGAATGTCACCCCAGGCACCATTGAGAACAGAGTCCAAGCCTACCCTTCAGACACTGAGTCAGATATTAGGGTCAGGCCCTAAATCAGCATTTTCAACAAGCTCCCTGTGGGTGCACCCACGGCATGAGAACTACAGTTCTAGAAGGAAGTAGAGAAGTGGAGAAAGTTCCCATGGCCCCTTCCCAAGGGGGCATAAGCTTCCCATGCTTATGTCTTTCCTAAGCTGAGGGAGAGAGCTACCACTTCAGTGATGTTTTGTGGTTCTCCGTATACAGGTCTTTCACCTCCTTGGTTTAATTTATTCCTAGCTGTTTTTAATGCTATTATACATAGAATTGTTTTTCTTAATTGCATTTTCGGGTTGCTCATTTTTAGTATGTACAAATACAGTTTGAGGGGGAGTATAATTATCTCCTATCCTGAAACCTTGCTGAACTTGTTTATTAGCTGTAAAAAAAAAACCCAAAAACATGTGTGTGGACCACTTTGGATTTTCTATCTATAAGGTTATATTATCTTCAGACAGGTATGGTTTTACTTCTTCCTTTCCAATCTAGATGCCTCATCTATCTGTCTCATCTGGTGCCTGTCAGAGAGATTGAGATTCCTAGCTAGGGAGAAGAGAATGATGAGTCTGATGACTGAATTAAGAGCAGGGGATGAGAACCCTTTGGGTTTTACCCATTAACTGAGGAATTGCTCATCTGTTTGAAGGGAAATGTGGTTCACGCCCCCCACCCTCTTGGACACGTGCTAGGCTTGTCGTCTCCCCTTGGAAACTCTCATCTACAGTCCGGGCCAGGAACGCAGGTGGAGTTCCTGCTGTGTAAGATGCCCAAGATTCGTGTCCAGTGTCAGGGTGAAACTTGCTGTCAGACCCCTCGCCGAGGCTAGGCTCTCACCTTGTTACTTATTTTCTGGCATGGTCTTTGGACCTCTGGCTGTGAATCCTTTCAGCCTGGATTCTGACCCTGTTTCCTACCTGGTCTATGGCTGCAGAAGTCCTCACCCTGTCCACCACGGGTGCCCAGGTTCATCGCCCTGGCTCTGATGGCATGTCCTGCCTGCTTGAACCTGCTTCTCCCCTACCTTTCCCTTTACCTGGACTCTCTGCACTGTCTTGTCTGCTTCAACTTTGAGCTGCCTACCCATCCTTCCTTATTGGTACTGCCTTTTTTCTTCCTCATTGGCACTACTGCTTTTTCTCGTTGCCCCCTTATCTCCAGGATCTTGAATCCTGTTCCCCCACCTGGACTTCGCACTTCCTGATGCCGCCTGACCGCATGTCTCCCATCATGCCCCAGCGTCTAATCTGTCCATACCACCGGTCTTGGCTTTATTGCTCTGGCCTGTCTCATCCTGCTGTTAGTTGTGTCTCAACTGCGACCCACGTATTGACTTTCAAGGTTAAATTCAATTTGTTTCTCTCTGTGGTTTTGTCAAATACATGAAAGTATATCCCTTGGTCCAGGGTCTTTGTAGGTGGAGAAATGAGGAAATAATGCAGCTTCCCAGCACAGGATTACCTTTAAGCTCTGCGGAAGGTTCCTCCGATCACCCGCCAAAGCACTAGAAACCTTTCAAAACAGACCGAAAGCTCAAACCTCAGAATGACAAACGCTGCTTTCCGGCAGGGCTGTATCCAATATTTGCGGTAGGTCAAGACATCCTGTGTATCGCTCATGTCGTTCAACCTGCAGACGGTCTCTCCGTATTGCCTTCTCGATCACGCTCCATTTGAAAACACGGGGAGGGGCAGAGGAGAGACGAGGTGAGACAGAGGCCAGGCCGTCAGTATGCTGTCAGACGGGCTGTCCTGTGATGGTGCTTCGGGAACATCGTCCCCACGGGAACAGCCCGGTCAGCATGGATGGGAGTCACCGTCAGAGTCATCACGAAACATAGAGTTTCTGGGCCCCGGAGGGGAGCGCATCGGAGGGTGCCGCTGGGGAGAGTACACCACATCTCCGGGGAATCTTGTACGAGGAAACTCGTAATCAGACGTACCCCAGAAAGTGTTTTGAACTACAAAGATAAGTAAAATGTCACAAAATCATCCAGATAGGAAAAGCAGCTTACTTACAAAGGGACTAAATTCAGACTGATCAGAAATTCGTGCAAGTGAAAAGGGACATTCTTGGAAAAGAGATGGGAAGCTAGGAGCAGAGAAACCTGCAGCCTCATGAAGAAATGAAGTTGGGCCTAAAAAATCAAAATCAATCAGCCTCTCTCTCTCTCTCTCTCTCTCTCTCTCTCACTCTCTCTCTCACACACACACACACACACACACACACGCACACTTCACTTTTTACGCACCGCTCAACAGGGTAGTTGGTCCATAATTTCTTTGTCCACCAGCCACTGTCCACTGAATACCCCGCTCTTTGTTAAATTTTAATTAGCTGAGAGAGGAGAGATGTTTGAATCAGCTCATCTCTGTTCAGGGAGAGACCCTCACAAGCAGGTCAAGCACCAGCCTGTATAGCAGTTCACCTCGGACCAGGTGTTCACTCCTGGCCCAAATGGTGGGAACCCCAATCAAAAAAGAGCTCAGCTCTTTCCTGGTCAAGCAAATGAATTGAAAAAGAAAAAGGCCAAGTGTCTGAGTCTGGGTTTCTTAGAAAACAGAGCCTAAGGCAAAGTGACATCCTGTTGTTTATTAGGAGGTGGTTCCCAGACAAGCAGGGGTGAGGCCAAAGGGACTGAACGGCATGGGGAAGACGAGAAAGTAAATCTGCAATAAGGCACATTGCTGAGTTGGTCGTGGCTCCTCAAAAAGGAAATCTCTATGCTTGCTCATGGGTCACAGGACACCTTCAAAGAGACTGAATGGAACCGCTAAGTCTCAGCACTGTCGGTTGGAAGGTACAGAGGAGCAGGCAGGGGCCAGGGGCTGGAAGGTGCAGGGGAGCGGGCAGGGGCCAGGGGCTGGAAGGTGCAGGGGAACGGGCAGGGGCCAGGGGCTGGAAGGTGCAGGGGAGCGGGCAGGGGCCAGGGGCTGGAAGGTGCAGGGGAGCGGGCCCGGGACAGGGGAGGCAACTCATCTCATGATTCCTTCCATCTCTGGCTGGTCTGGTCCAAGCCCACCTCCTCCATGCCCTCCAGGCAGCTGCTGTGGGTCCAGCGGGGGATGTGGGCACTGAAGCTGCTGTGGGTCCAGCCACCCTGTGTGAGAAACTGAGCCCTTACTCCCCCCAGAGGCCTTCCCCACTGTTAGGGGGTGACGGCTGCAGTGAGGCTTTAGGAAGGGTGTGGTGTGTTAGTCATGGTTCTCTGGGGAAACAGAACCCATAGGATGTGTACACAGAGAGAGACTTATTACAGCGTATTAGCCCATGCGATTGTAAAGGCTGGCCAGTCCAAGTCTGCAGTGTGGGCTGGCAGACCTGAGACCCAGGAGAACCAATGGCGCAGCACTAGCCTGAGGCAATGTGCTGGAGAATTTTTTCTTACTCTGGGGAAAGTCAGTCTTTTCCACTATTCTGTCATTCAACTGATTAGATGAGGCCCACCATACTGTGGAGGGTGATCTGCTTTACTCCCATCTCAAAACACCCTCACAGGAATCCCCAGAATCATGTTCGACCAAATATCTGCACACCCCACGGACTAGTCATGGATGCACAAAGTGACCTGTCACACAGGAGAGTTTCTGGGGTTGCTCAAGAAATTCTTTGCCAAGGTCCAGAGTTCAGGCAGGACCACAGGGAACTGGGACGGGGTAGACTGGCCCAGTGCACCAGACTCAGCCAGCAGACTGACCACTGTGTCTGGTACAAGATGATTACTGTGTAGTTAGTCATTGTTCCGCGAAGACTGTCATTGAGAACGTGCCTATTTTTGCATTCTGTTGACTTGCCTCTTGCTGATCAACCTTTATCATTGGTTATACTTTGAGGATATTTTTGCCATGCTTGAATAGACAGTAGCAAAAGAGGCTTCAAGGTTGAACTTTGACTTTTACTTGGAAACTATTATCCATGCCTTAGCCTTCCTAACCGTGTTCTCTGTGGTGGAAGGAAAATGAAGCGTGAGTGACTGATGCTCAACGAGAACATCGTGCGTGCCCGTGGGGGCGTGGGTGTGCCAAGGGAGGTCGGTGAGTGGCAGTTTGTGCTCCTTATAGATGGAAATGATAGTGTCTGAAGAGTGCTTAACGACATGCAGGTTTTCCTTCTGTCTTTCTCTTCCTAGAGTAATTCCTCATTGACTCCAGATCTGCCCCACAGCCCCTCCCACGCGTTTCTGTCCACACACACACACACACACACACACACACGTGCTGTCACTTGCCTTCTCGTTTTTGTGCTAACTCCTGTAGCCCAGTGTGCATTTCCCACTGAAACACGCCTGATTTGGATTTACCACACTTCAGGTGCTCAGCAGCCACGCGTGGCTCGTGGCCACCCTGTTGGGTAGCACGGCTCTCTGGCAGTGGTGCCAAACCTTGGCTGCATGTGGGAATCACCTGGGGAGCTTTAAATGCTACCTTGGCCTCGCCTGTGGTGGTTCTGACCTCACTGGGCTGTGCTGGGGCCGGGCCTCCACAGCTGACTGTTGTACCTCCTGGGGTGAGAGCCACTGGTCTTCAGGGAGCCCTCTCCCCCACTCTGACCAGACGTCTCTTTCCTTCCACCCTGTAGACTCCCATGGTAAACAGAAATTAAGCAAGCTCTAACTTGGGTCACGGGCAGAAGAAAAACAGAAACAGGGCGGTATTAAATTCTGTCTCCCAGGCAAGAGTGAACAAGCTGAACCACTCGCCTTCTCCGGGTCTGTTTACCAACAGGCTCAGCAATTATTTGTTTTGCCGCTGCCCTTTAAGCCTGCAACGTGTTTCTGGTTCTCGGAGAATTGAGAACCATTGAAAAACACTGCAGCTTTGGCAAGATTTCCCCTGTGTTCCATGGGGAGCCTCCAAAGGGAACAAAAGCATCCCACGAGGAGTCCCGATTCCCGGAGGGACTGCTGGAATCTGTGGGCAGGAACCCCAGGATAGCATGACCCCTCCACAACTGACTTTCTCTGCTCTCAACAAGCGAACTCTCTTTCTCTGCAAATAGAAACCAGTCCAGACAAACCGCGGAGACTCAGGTTTCTAAATGCATCCAAAAAACATTGTTTCAGGGAAGTGGACAAATGAGGCATGAGTAATTCAATCAGCAGGAAAACAAACTCGATGACGCCCCACGTCTGAGACCCAGGGCATCAGCAGGCAGCTCTGTGCCAGTTCTGGCTGCTCACACACACCTGGGGCCCCATCTGCCCAGTTGGTCCCTCACACTTAGTGTGGACTTCCCCAGGATGGCACAGGAAGTTCCTGGGGGCCGAAAAATATATGGAGAATAGAATCACTGGGAGGACATGATACATGCTTGATTTTTGCTCTGTTGGGATGGTCTCAATGAAGTAGTGACTGGTCCAGGCACAAGAGCTTTGTGCTCTAGTGAACGTGCTGGGAAGATGCACATGGCCCGGCCTTTGCCACTGAGCTAGGTAGCCCTCCATGTGTTAGGAGGCCAAACCCTTTGTGCTGACCTTCAGGTAGAGGAGAAGGGCCACCCCATCCACTCTGTGCATCCAGTCTGTCAACCAGAGCCTATATTTGCAAATGGCCGGTAGGGTTCAATGTGACTAGGAATGAGAGGTGGTACAGTTTGATGAGTGACTCACACAGGAACAATGACCATGAATTTACTAATGACATTCACAGATAATCAGTTATGCTTATCAATGTAGTTTTTATAGTCAGCCACATTTCCTGTGTTCGCCCAAAGTGTGACATCCTCCACACCTTGGGACAAAGGTGTGGAGAAAGGGAACAGGGTCTAATCACCACCCGTCTCCTGTCTGTGTTCCTAACTAGTATAGTGGATGCTTGCTAGTGTTTTAATGAGATATGTTTACTTTTCACTTACAACATTTGGAAGAAACAGAACCACAGTTCATATGGTCCTAAGCTAAAAAGATAATGTACTGGTTTGCAGAGCTGAAGGGTCCAGGGGCCCTGGCTTCCAGCACAGCTCGATTCAGGGGCACAAATCGTATCATCGGGACCCTGGTTCTGTTTGTCACCCTCAGCTCTGCTGTCTTCAGTGTTGGCTTGACTCTCAGGCTCCACGTGGTAGCACCATGGCTGGCTTCCTGCTGACAGCTCCAGCCCGGTGTCCTGTAGGTTCAGGTCTAACAAGGAGCTTCTCCATAGGTCCCTTGGGATCTGATTAGACAAACTTGTACCACATGCTCCCCCATGAACCAATCACTGTGTCTCGAGGGATGGAATTACACCCATGGTCCAGAGTAGGACCACAGGCCGCTTCCTGCAGCCCTGAACGGAACACCGGCTAAACTCCACGGATTGAGTGGGGAAGGAGGGTTCGTTCCCCAGGAGGAGCTGCTGGTCGCCCTGAGGCGTGAGGCCAGACCTTCGATTCTTGGTCCTTTTTGGTTGATGCCATTGGTCCTTCTTGGATTCATGGCACACAGAGAGACGGTGCTTCGGCTTTTTTGGTGACGGTGTCATTGCGTGTGTAGGGGCTGCCGTCATATTCATGGCCTCACAGGACTCTCCGGAGATCGTGGTGAAGAAAAATGCTTTGTACCCTGCCCAGCACTTTGCAGGCTCAAGTCCTCTTTGTACTGTATTCCTTAGGGCCTATGAATGGAGCTGCCTCCTTTGCTTCTTTAGTCCAAATGCCTAACGAATCAGGGAGTTCTTCTCCAGAGACAGAGCCCAGCACAGCGTTACGAACACGGACCCTGAAACCAGACTTCCTGGGTCCAAGTCTAGGCTCTGCCATTGACTAGCAGGGTGGCCTTGAATAAGTTACTCAAGATCTCCGTGCCTTGGTTTCCTCCTCTGCAAATCAGGGATGATAAGAGCATCTCCCTCGCGCCAATGAGTTAGTGCCTGTCAGATGCCCAGAACAGTGCCTGGCGTGCAGCCTGTACTCCTAGAAAAATAGTAGCTTCACTACTAGGAAGCGGCATCCTCTGCTTAGGGATCCTCAAACGGGGAAATTGATTGCTAAGCATCTGCCAAAGAGACACTGAGGCAGAAGGTAGCTCAACTGTCTCCACATTCACTCGGGGCCTTGGTCTCTAAAAACCCCAGTGCATCGTGTTTGGCAAAAGTTACCACTTTCTGGAAAGGATGGAAAGACCTGATCTGTCTGGTCCCCCGTTTGGCCTGAGAAAAACCCCTTTAACTCATGAGAAAAATCGGAATGAGGAACCATACCTGGTGCGCTGTTATCAAGACAAAGAATGCGGGTGTCACGCTGGGCGTCTGGGGGTGGAGATGTCCCAAAAGCCTAACCCAGAAGCCCTGGTGCCGTTACCTGGCAGGAAAGGGCCCATTCCAAGGGTCTGTGATAACAGGTCTCCCCTCGCTGCCCCCAGAGAACTGCTGTAATTAGAAGGCCATCCGCTCTGCATGTCATGTGACTTGGCTGCCAGAGCCTCTGCAGGCTGGGACCTGAGTCCACGGGGATTTGATTTTGATAAACAGGGTTTACGTTGCCGTCTCCCTCCCTCCTGAAGCGTAGACACAACAGGAACCGCAGCCCCACTGGCGGGACTTTTCACGGCCTTATGGTTTGGAAAGGATCCACGCCCGATGGAAACCCCCTCACACTGGAGGAAACCCGATGAAACACATCCAAGTGGGAGGAATAGGAGGGAAAGGAAGGCGCGCAGCCCGCAGCTCCGGGGCCTGGTGACAAGGCGATAACACCAGAGACCATGCCGCCCTGTCACGTCTTTGCTCCCCCCAAAGTCCCAAACCCACGAGGACAGCTGGAATCCATCCTTACCATTCCTTAGAAAAGAGATATTTACACCCTCTCCCAGGCACCTTTTCTGCTTTTGTGCAAAAGCGATTGCCAGAGCTTGGCACAGCTGGCACTTGGGGCCAGGTACTTCTTCATTGTGGGGCGTCCCGGGCACCGTGGGCTATTTAGCAGCGTCCCCAGCCTCTGCCTGCTAGATGCCAGAAGCACCCCTCCCACAGCGGTGACAACCAGGAACGTCCCAGACATTGCCCAATGTCCTCTGGCGGCCCAAATCACTGGTTGAGATCACTGCCCTAGGTAGTAATCCTTGAAGGCCTGCTACGTGTCAAGCACTGAGCCAGGGGCTGGTTAAAGAAAAAACAGCAGGTTTCTACCCTGGGACTCAGAACAGAATGAAAAGAGTTTACAAATTAGTGTGACTGCGTGGAGCACAGACGGCACACCCAGGGCAAGTGAGGGACCCGTCCGCGCCGAGCAACGCCTGTCATCCATAACCTGCGTGACTTACTGTTCTCCGAAAGAGCCACCGCTGGCCCGATGCCTTCCTACTTAGCTGCCCCTCGAAACCATTCGCAGGCCCGCCCCAGTGGGAAGGGAACAGCTGCTCCCAATCTCCCGGAGAACCACACTTCAGAGGCTTGGCCAGCTTCCTCTGCGCCTCCCTCTCTCCAGGCGAAATTCCAGGTCTCTAACCTCCTGGGAGGCATTGTGGGTAATGCCGACATCCTGCCAAACATCTGGAAGAGAACTGCAAACTGTGGCCAGTTCTTCCCAAGTCTCCAGACTCTGCCACCGGGATGGAACACTGAAGTGTCCCGCCACCGTGTCATCACATCTGTGCTGGGTTTGGAACCTGGGCCGCAGGCTCTGTGGTGGGGCCACGCACCCGCCACCTCCCTGCCTCCCCTTTCTGGCCCTCAGTTGGCTCACTTCGGATTATTCGTAGGTGTCTTCTGCTGTGGCCTGAGAAGCTGAGGACAGGGACTGTGCGATCCTGACTCCTCTGTCTCCTTCCCTGGTGGTCCCCGGCCGCCACGTTTGTGGTTAGTGTATCTGGGAGCTGCTCAGAAACCACTAACTGCATCTAGGTGGTTGATGTATATAGTCAATCAGCTGTGCCCTTGGTGTTGAGTTTCTTTAAAACCGTGTGATCCAGAAACAGCTGCACTCATTCCCCGGAGAGCAGGCAGCACTGACTTCATGATTCTGAGACTTAAAATCACCCCCCCCCCCCCCTCAAGCACTGACGGAAAACTGTCAGGAAAATCAAAATCAAGTTCTTTGTCTCCATCAAACTCATCAGAACAAGCACAGGATGCAAACGCTGAGCTCGCCATTTAGCAGAGGCCTGACCCAAACCTTGCCCGTGTCCTGGCAAAGAAACCAGCACGTCGCGGATCCTGTCCCAGGAAGATGCCAAGGTTTTCTCGTTCTTGACCTTCCTCTTCTCCAAAGAGCTGTTCTCGCAGAAACCGTGTAGCTTGTTTTCTGTCTGGCCACGGGCAGGGTATTGGAGGTGTGGCTGTGGGCAGGCTCACCCACGTGGGGTTTCTGTGGGCTGATTTTTAAGTGTGGGCTCCACCAAACCCCTGCTTCTGACTGGCCTTCTGAGGGTGAACAGAGGTGTCAAACCTGAAAGCTGGTGACCCCAGGGTTTCAGCTGCCTGACCCCTGCCAATGAAGATGAGCCCTGTGTGGTGCAGTTGACATGGCAGGGAGCCACACAGAAGACTTTTGTCCCTTGGTCCCTAGCTGACAACATTCACTGCACTGACATCTCTTGCCAGCCTCACGCTCAGGGTTGCTCTGTCCCCAGAGACCTTTGAAAACAGCTGTGTACCCTGAGTGTTTACAGCGAGGGGTGGGTGGGACCCTCTCTGGAAATACCTTTCAGCCCCAGAGGGCAGGGACAAGGGGCAGCTGTTGTTAGTAAATAACGTGAATAAACAGGTCCCAGAGCACACTGCGGGGACTCCCTGGAGCTACTCTCCCTCCGTCCTGCTCCAGGAGTCCTAGGGTAACAGACTGGGTAGAGCCCCAAGGGGCCCGCCCAGAACTGTTCCCCCAACCCAACCCCAACCAAATCCTAACCCCAGGGTGCCCTTCACTGTTGAGGAAGCCCAGCCAGGTGATCACATTGGTGGAATACTTGAACCGTGAGCATAATGCCAGCCTCGGGGGGGACAGGGACCCCGTCTGTCCTTCCCACCACTGTGTTCCCAGCACCTGGGTCAGTGTGTGGCACAAATATGCACCGTCATACGCCAGAACCCGTCGGCCTCAGAACTCATCAAACCCTCTGTACCCGTTGCATTTTGACAAGGAAAAAATGTTGGGCACTCGGCACTCGCTCGGGACTCATCACACTTGCTGGAACTCGCCTGAGTCAGGACGGCGCCCACAAGAGGAAATGCTCCTTGTGTGGTGCTCGTTGGTCTGAGTGCTCCTCGTGAGTTCCGGAATGCGTTACTGACGAGTACGGAGGTGCGGGTATATTGCTGCATGAACGAATGAACCAACGAGAGGAAAGGGAGTTTTAAACCATTGTCTTTTAGCCAGTCCTTTTCTTTTGCCGCAGAACACTTCACACACACACACACACACACACACAGGAAGGACAACACTATAGGAAACCGCATGTGCCCATCACTCAGCTTCAGTAGTTGTTTACCCAAACATGCCTTCGTTTTTGCTTTTATTGTGGAAATGTGTAAACGTACATGCAAATAAGAGACAACTGTAATGAACCCCGTGTGCACATCATCACCGGCTTCAACCATAGCAGCTCAGCTCCCCACACTGAGAAAGCAGGCTCGGGGGGCAGCTTTAGGGCTCCCTTTTATCAGTAACCAAGTCAGTGGTTCTGAGCTCTTTAGAGAGATGAAAGTAACATCTTATACTTATATCCAACTTCCTCTCTGGAAAGAGATCCAGCAAATGTTGTTTTCTTCTCCCTCTGATCCGAGGAGCAGTCCCCCAGCATCAGCCTGTGCGCAGTAAACGCAGACACGGAGCCGTATGTATACAGCTCATTGTCTGTGTTTATCTTATCGGGATCCTACTAACCCAGGCCCCTTAGAACAAGGCGTTTAGTCTTTGCAGCCTGGGCTTCTGTTCCTAGTCACCAGTTCAGTTTATAAATCCACTGTCCCAGGCGGAAAACAATTTGAAAGGCAACATTGTTTCTGGACAAAGCCGCAACTGTGATAACAGAGCTTGTGTGGCTCCCGTCTGCTAATACACTGCTGGGGCCTGGGGCTGCGGCCAGGGGGCCTTGGCAGAGTGCTGGGTCCCGAGTCCTCTCCTCCCGGAGCCCATCCCATTGGCCACGTAGAGTTCAAATTACACAGAAGAGCATTTCCTGCGACCCTGGGATCGTGGGGAGGTGGTCTCTGCTCTCAGGGGCACGGTCCCCTAGGGGGGACGCATCCCCGGCCGTGACTCAGTACTCCTCCCAGGGAGAGCTAAGCAGAGGGGATGTGCTGTGGGGATTGGCCTGTGGTATAATAACGAGCTCTTTGTTCTGGTCTCTTGGATATTTGACTTCTTTGAGATGGTTTGGTGGTGGGACACTGATGGAGATTATGGGAGGTTCGAGGGGAGGAGGCAAGGGCTCTTCCTAACCCCCCATCCCCCACCCCGGCCATTCCCTGGGTCCTTATTGGGATCAGACTGAAGTGAGACACCTTCATCTGGGGGTGATCAGGGAAGTTTTTGCCATAAAACGACTTTTGCCAAAGAACTTGGCAAAACCATAAAAGGCCACGTAAAAAATAATGTCCTTGTTGGCAGGAAAGAACAAGAAGGCTGCAGGGCAGAGTACAGTGGCACACTCAGGCGTCACCAGTCTCGGGCCAGGGCCCCAATCCTGTGTTCCAAATGCGTGTGCCGAAACGTGACTCGGAGGCTGTCGTAGGAAAAGCAGTGACAATAGTCATATGCTGACACCATTTGTGTATACTGTCATTTTTGGTATAACAGTGCTGGAGAGAGGTGGGGAGGTCTGCGAGGGTGAATTGGAGGGTCCCTGGTGGCGAGTGGCAGTGGATGAGAAGAAACATTATACGGAAATCAGAGAGTTGGGGGCACAGAGTATTTTCTGTAAGGAGTGTGGATTTTCTTTTTACGTTAGTGGGCAGCCCCTGGAGGCTTTTGAACAAGACAGAGTGGCGAAGAGTGCCCGCAAAGCCCAGCAGAAAGAGGAGCAGACTTGGGAGTCTGACTTGTTTAACCTCGCAGGTGTCACCAGACCCCCCCAGCTTCGGCCCCTGGTCTGTAGAACTGGAGTTAATGTTAGCAGAATGGCATCCTGCAGCTCGACTGGCAGGCTCCTCGGACACGGGGACTTTTATTATTTGTGCTTTGAAAGGTCGTCCGTCAGTGGGGTGTAGGGTGGGGGCAGATGGAAGGGAGAAGCAGAGGCCGAGGTCGGGATCCTGGTGAGGACCAGGTGCAGCCCAAGCTCTGCTGCCCCTCCCCATCCCTGAGGCCTCCATGGAAGGAGGCCCTGCCTTCTCCCTCCTGCTCTGCCCCCACCCCCATTTACTCTCAATCCCACCAGCCAGCCTGTTTCCTCAGCCCTTCACAAGCTGCAATTACATACACTTTCCTCTTTACTTAATTATTACGTGTCTCTCCTTGCAGACTCTGCCCCACACCAGGGTCTGTCTCACCACGCCCGGCATCCAGGTGTGACGGATGCCCACCCCCTGTATGGGTGTCTGTGGCTGCTTTTACAAATGACGGAAAACCAGGTGGCGCGAAACAGCAGGAACGATTCTCCCCCAGTTCTGGGGGCTGGAAGTGGGAAGTCCAGGTGTCAGCAGGGCCTCCCCAAGCCATCCAGCTTCGGGTAGCCCCAAGCCATCCTTGGCTTCTAGCAGCCTAAGTCCAGTCTGCTTCCATCTTCACATGACCCTCCTCTTCCGTCTGCGTGTCCCCTGTTTGTCTCACGTAAGGACACCCGTCACTGGCTTCGGAGCTCTCCCTGACAGCGTAGGGGGCACCACCTCCAGGTCCTTCACTTAATCTGCAAAGACCCCTTTTCCACATGCGGACACTCTGACAGGTTCTGGGACATGGACGTGTCTTTTGGGGGGTCCACCACGCAGCCCACTTTACCCCTTTTTGTGTGAGGATCTGGAGCAAAGAAATTTTCTGCGGTAACGACTTGCCAAGTGCCGCTTGGGTGCAGGGCATCAAGGATCCCTCCACTCGTAACCCAGGCAGCGTCCTGCTTTCGACTGTTCCTTCCTCTCCTCCGGTGGGAAGGAACAGACGAGGAACACATGAGCATGGATGTGTCCAGTGGTAGATAAGCCTGCTGAGCAGAAAAACGCAGCCAGGAATGAGCCAGGGCATGATGGGGATACGTGGTGGGTGGGGGTGGGTGCTATTTCCCTAGGTGCCCTGACACCCCTCTCCTCACGAAGTGCCAGCTGCAGCCCCACAGCAGATGGGTCTGGGGAGCTTACATGCTCGGGGGTGGGGGGCGGCAAGCTTCAGCTGGTTCAGGGGCTGCCACCCAGCATAACTGGCTCTTTCTCGAGGAATTTCAAAGTCAGCCCAACTACAGAACCGGAGGTCCCACAGCGGTTAGGGTGGGGAAGGGGAGCGTAGTGGAAGCGTCTGGTCGTGAAGGTGACACAGTGGCAAGCAGCTGAGGGCACAGGGGACCG
Source organism: Desmodus rotundus (assembly GCF_022682495.2). Taxonomy (NCBI): domain Eukaryota; kingdom Metazoa; phylum Chordata; class Mammalia; order Chiroptera; family Phyllostomidae; genus Desmodus; species Desmodus rotundus. Next base: position 84,183,970 of record NC_071395.1, read on the forward strand.
TACTCTCAAAGAGACATTGAGGAGACAGGTCCTCCGAAGCCAGGGCAGGAAGCTGAAAAGGGCACCAGGGCTCTGGAAAGTGTCCCGTAGGAGCCAATTCCAGATTTCTGACTGCAATTTAAAGACAGAAAATCATGCCACCTTAAAGTGAAGCAGTATGTTCACTTTAAGTGAGCATGTTCTACAGCCCGGTGGTAAACTCACGGGGGATTTTGTGAGGTCAGCTACAGCACCCAGAGGCCCAGGTCTCCGGAGCCCGGCTGCACACCTGTGCTCAGCCGGGCCCATGTGAGCGCTCCACCAGCCTCCACGGCCCCTTCCCAACAGTGGCTGCAAGTCACAGCGGCAGTCGGGGAGCCAGGCACCACGCCCTCCATCTCCTCTTCCCCTTCTGCGCCCGGAGGTCCCTGAGTGTGGGCGCACAGATGAGGCCGCCCCTTGAGCGTCAGGGCAGGCGGGAGGGCTCAGCGAGCCTGCCACCTATTTCTCTAAAGAGCCAGACAGTAAACATCTTAGGCGTTGTAGCAACTCCTCAGCTCTGCCCCTGGAGCTCAGACACAGCCATAAACAATATACAGATGGATGGGTGTGCCTGAGCTCCAGCAACACTCGGTTAGCAAAAATGGGACAGGTTGGAGTTGGGCCCCACCACAGATTGCTGATGCCTGCTGTAGAGAGTGGGGAGCCATGGGTGTCCTTGAGCAGGGGGATAACATGACCCGTCCTATGCTCTGGGAAGATGACTGTGGCAACTGCGGGTGGCAGAGTCAGGCCTGGGACAGGGAAGACTGGACCCCACTTTGCTCAGGGTCTGGGGGCAAGGGCTCTCATCCCCAGAAAACTGCTGAGAGTGCAGTTTTCCCAAGATAATGAGGTATCTGCCACCCTCTGGGAAGCAAGATGCTTGCTACTCTGGGACCACCCATGGAACAGACGGTTTATTGATCTAATTTTTAAATAAAATGTTTTAATAACGTTTGCAAGGCTTGCAAGCTCTCTGCAGGCTGTGACCCACCTGGCATGTGGGCCGACAACTGGTTAAACAGCCCTTTGCAGGCAGCTCTGCCAGTCTTCACATCTGTGTGGACTGAGGATGGGAGAGAGGTGGGGAGGGGAGTTCCCCAGGCCACGAGCATGCTGGCCGGGCAGTGGCCCATGCGGCTTTGGGGGACCCGTGAAGAGCCAGCGCTCACTCACACATCCTCCGGGGGCTGCGAGGGCGGGGGGAGGGTGGGGGCGCTCAGTGTTTTCACTTAGATGGGGGGGGTCACCTTTGAATTCTAACATTTGTAGTTTCCCTTTTTCTCTTTCATTTTCGTCTGGGGACGCTCTTTCATTTAAAATTGATCCAGATGTTTGGTTTATATGAAGCTATTTGGCATCTGATAAAAGCCGCAGAATGCTGATGGAATTTAATATTCTTTTAGTGCCGGGTGGACGCGGACTGTGTGGAGTACTAGTGCTGCTGGGCACACCGGCCTTGCCTGACACAGCGGACCTTGGGTAGATCAGACAGGGAAGAGTGAGTTGACAAGGTGCTAAGAAATGTAGCCGTGACCTTTCAATGTGGCCATGACCTTTCATGACCTTCCAAGCCACTGTCTCTGCTTTTCCTTCTTCCTCCGGCCCCCAGCTGACCAGTGTGCAGTATCTCATGAACATGGACGGGAAGATGTGTAAACCTATGTTGTCCTCTCTTTGCCCACCCTACCCCCATCTTATGGCCTTAGGATTTGAGCGTTTTTACAAAAATGCACTCAGCACAGATCGGTAGACTTATAATTGGGTCAGGCAGGGGACAGATTGCAGTCCCCATGGTCAGACCAGAGCTCCTGGGTTCAGCGGGAGGGGCCTGTTCCCTGTCTCTGATTCCTCCAGGCCAGAAGTCCCACTCTTCCAGTTGGCCAGAGTTCGACAGTGCCGTAGCTGGAAGAGAAATATCAGGCCCAGAAATCCAGATGTATGCGAGGCTCCGTGAATGTTTTAGAGATAACATTCAGGAACAAAAAGTGTCTACACATAGACGTGACTCAAATATGAGTCAAGTGCAGTTATGTTTAGTGTTCACTTGTGAATAATTCCCCCCAAATGCCATGGATTCACTTTTGCAATTGCAGAGAACTTCATCTCTAACAGCTGAAATTGTTTACTGCTCCGTTTAAGTTACAAAGGTCTTCTGATCCGTCCACAAGGATGCTGGCTCTCTGAAGGCAAGAACCTTAGCTCGGGCGTTTCTGGCACAGAGCAGGTGATCAGTAAATATCAGTTGAGTTAATAGATGAATCTAAATATGCCAGCTGGATGCTAAGTCATCAGTTTCAGAGTGGTTGTACTGGCTAAACATTTTCTGAAAAAAGTAATAAATCTCGCTGGGGCTACCAGGGTGTGCTAGGCTCTAGCTGTGTAGAGGATGCCTAGCACACAGTGCAATTCATCTCACACAGAGAGAAGCAGGTACAGGGAATGCAACAGGAGATGACTGAGCCAGGGCTTGAGCTGGAGGGTTTATTCTCTCTCCCCGCCCCCTTTCCCACTTCGACTGTGAGTCTGAATCACCTGAGGCCTTGCTCACTAGGCTTCATCCCCAGGCTGCCTTAGAATCGCTGCTTTGAGACAAGGCTTCACAGAGCTCTTGAGATGTGCTGAGAAGAAAGAAGAGCTCTCACATAAACTCCGGCGGCCTGTTTCACACTGGCACCTTCCCTTTAAGGGCACTCAGCCTTTCATGTTTGGGATATCTGGTCTGGTTTATCTGCTCTGGACGTTTCCACGTGATGGCTGCTCTTTTGGGCTGAAAGGTTTCCAATGCTCTCTTGCAAGGACCTGGCTAATTTCTTAGGAAAGGCAAGTCCTCCTCCAACATCTGTCTTGGAAGAGTGAGGGGAGGTGAGATTTTTATCTCGTCAACTGTGTTTAGAATCTTTTAGAAATGCTTTAGCCTGAAACCGAGTGTCTTGTTGGTCACCTACAAGGCTGTCACCATGCGAAGGACACCAAATCCATACAGGATTTGGACTTGTGAGGAGCTCAGGAGAGCTGCACAGCACTGGCAGTTGAACACTGGGCATGGGCTGGCCACCTGGACGCCTGCTCCAGGAGAGGCCCTGGGCACCAGAGGGCAGCCACGGAACAGACAGAACACTGGGTGCCCAGAACCCGCATGGGGAGTGGCCAAATGTCATGGATGAACTTGACTTTTTCCCCTGTGGAGCAAGGTCGGGGATGGAGTAGCTGCAGCATCGTTTCTACGCACTCAGAGAGCTACCCGCCCGTTTCTCTGCATCAGAGGCAGCAGAGTGGTTCTAGGGATTCGCACTTGCCATTTGGTGCAGATCCCTTCCTCCCGGGTCCTGCTGCCTGTGGTCTGCTGGGAACCAGCCCTTGCCCCGGGGAAAGGAATTTGGCTACTAGAGGCCTCTGGGAAATGCGCCTGTGAACTGCTCCTGCCCTAGTGATCTCCTCCCATGGCCAGCTGCAACCCTGTTACACTCAGGGAGCCACTAGGGGACACCCAGGGGGTAGCTGATGTATCCCGCACCACCTGGGAAGCAGCCTTCAGAGGAGGCTGCTTTGTCCCAGATGGAGGGCAGCCCAGCTCTGCACACATACATGATGGCCAGGCAGCCCCATTGGTCTGGCCTATGTGGACATGGCTGTCCAGCACAAGGTCACAGCTGCAGGGTTTCCACTTGGAAGGATTGCATTGTTTGCCTAGAAAACCTTAACATCTTCCTTTTCCTGCAGTAATGCTTGGCCACTGGGCCCTTTCGGAGCCTGGCACCGGCTTGCATCTCCAGCAACGACGATACTTTGTACTCCCTGGGCCCTTCATTCGAGCATCTTATGGCCCGTTCTTGTTCTGCCAGGTGCCTGCAAACACACTTCCTTGTTCAGAGGGCGGAACAGGCCCCAGCAGGCCCGGCCGAGGTCTGTGGAGTCAAAGCACACTTGTCTTCCCTTAAGTTCAAGTTAATCAGCCCAGAGCACTTGACAGTCAGCTCCAGTGGCCTCTAAAAGCTCTGGGGTTCTTCCCAATCTGTAACCAGCTTGGGCCATTCAGCTGCAGTCATGCAGTCCTTACACACCGAGGGGCCGTCCGATGCCCCTGGTTGTCAGTAGAACACACCCTCGTTCCAGTTGTGCCTCTCCCGGAGACCTGTGGCCTCGGGGTTTCACGTGGCCTCCCAGAGCCTCGGTTCTTGCTTGTGTAAAATTGGAATAATTACACCTACGTGGCAGAGGTTTTGGGGTTCAACACAGGATGCAGGGACTATTGAGCTCAGTCTGAGCATACACTTGCTTCGTAAAAGGTGTCATGAGAAGTGTTATTTTTAAAGAGGTGTTATAAAATATTATTTTAAAGTATTGAAATATTATTTTTAAAGGTATTATTAAATATTTATATAATGTTTATAAATATAAATAAAAATATGCAGAGTGGGGCAAAAGTAAGTTTACCGTTGTTCATGTGGAAAATAATACAATAATTGATAAATAACACAGAATAAACTGTGTGTTTCTTGTACTCACAATGGTAAACCTACTTTTGCCCCACCCTGCATTTAATATGTTATTAACAGTAACAAGCTGTATTATTTTGCCAGCATTGCTAGTGTTGTGGAATCCCCTTTTCCATGCCCCATCCTCACGGGGGCTGTGCCTCCCCCTCTGAGGATCGCTGGGTTGTCAGCCATGGCTTTCCCGCGCTCTCCCGTGGAGCTCTGCCGTTTCCATGGAGGGAGTGTGGAGTCAGGCCTGGCTCCCATTTGTTTTAAATACTGTGCTTCTACCCAAGACTTTATTGCAAGCAAAGGACTCCCCAGCGTGATGAATTTGGAAAGTAGCTGTTCTGGAAGCCTCCTGTGAGTCTGTTTATTCCTTTAGCAAGGCGTGCTTGGCTGGGGGATGGATGCTTTGCCAGGTAGCACAGTATTCTTTTCCTTTAATGGCGAGCAGCAGAGGGGTGGGCCCAGTGACCTGTGGTGGTTCTGTGATGCCTGGGATTTGATGGCACTTGAATTTGAGCCTCCTGTACTGCAGGTGAAGTCCATTCAGGGGGATATCTGCTTTTACTCTCCCCTTAGGAACTGGAACGCTTGCCTGAACTCCTGCCTGTGGGGCACATCAAGGCTAGCGTCTCAGGTGTGCACCCAGAGCAGTTCTGTTTGGAGCCACACTTGGGCATCAGTAGCAGCAATTGGAGTGGGGGTGGGCAGGGGTCTGGCCCTGGGATTCTGCCTCCTCACTGCACAGAAGCACCCAGGTGCAGGTGCCAAGAGGGAACTCCACTAACCTGGCAGATCCAGGGTCTGGAGGGAAGGGTCCCAGGCAGGAGGGGTACAGGGACTTTACCAATAAGAACCAGCCAAGATTAATGCAGAACATGGGGTCCCAGAGGCAGGTGGAGCAAGACAGGGGTGGGATCCGGGACCCAGCACTATTTGAAAAGTACAGACACATCTCAGCAGCTCTGGGGACTTTGGGGAGTTTTGTCATCCCATAGCAGGACTCGAGACACTGGACAATGGTCCTGGCAGGACTCGGGCTCTCGGAGCAGAGGCAGGTGACAAAGCACCAGGAAGACGAGGCTCCAATCCTAGAAAAACTCAGTGTCAGGCAGGAAGCATGCCAGCAACGGAGCTGGGAGGCAGGGACTCACTTAAGCTTAGGAAAAAAGCGCCCTGTTTGCAGGACAGCAAAGAGGGGATGGTGAATGTCACATTACTGGACTGGAAACTCCTATGTGTATCTTGTGTTAACCCAGGATTGGTCCATGGGATGAGAACAAAGCCTGCCGGTGGGGGTCGAAGGGTCCAGCATGGGTGGAGCTGATGCGGAGGGTGGAAATTAGGCATCTTGAAACCAGAAAGTCACCCAGGGTCCTTAATCATTGCCTGATCCCTGCGGACTGTCTCGCGTCTGCAAGTGCATTGTGAGGGAAGCCACTGAAAAGCACGAGGGGCCTGGTTCAGACCCATCATGAAAACTACCTCTGCCACATTCCTGTGATTATTAGTCCTTTCGGGATGAAGTTCAAGTTCACCCTGCCCCTCACTCCGTAGCCTTCAGCCACACACAGACTTTTTCCAATTTCTTGGACACGCAAAGTTCTTGCCTACCTAGGGGCCTTCCTTCCAGCTTTTCCCCCTTCGCAGAACATGTCTTTGGTCTAATGCTCGCTCCCTAAACTGCTCCCACCCTCTTTCATTCTTCAGACCTGTTTCAGTTGGACCTCTTTAAAGAGTCCATCCCTAACCTCCCTCTCCCTGTCAGATCCCCAAGGCCATGCCCAGCACTGACCGTAGTTCCCTTGCATGGAGATGCTTGCCTGCTTCTTTACTTGCCTTTTGTACGGTGCTTCTTCTTCATGACAGCGTGGGCTGTGGCACTCAGAAAGTGCTCAGTAAATTTTTATCAACTAAATTAACACTTGGCAGAGTTAGTAGAAGATCCTTTTCCTGCTCAGCACCATTTCTCTCCCTCACTTGGCCCATCCTGAACCGGGTCCTCTGGAATCAGAAGTCACAGGGGAGCAGCCACGTTGTCCATGAGCTTAACGCGTCATCAGAACCCCCAAGTGGCCTGGGATAAGCCCCTGTGCCACAGACAGGCTGGCAAATTCAAGCCATTGGGGACGGAGGCTGTGGCAGCCCAGGCTTCCCGTAGCCTTGTCGGGTCTGGAGGAAAGTCCTGGAGTTCCCCTCCACCATTGTTGTCAGGACTGGCAGTGCAGGCCTGTCCCACCCTGCGGCAGGGGCTCTGTCGGCTTCTCCGGTCAGAGAGAAAGGTCTTCTGTCCTGGCCGTTGGCTCCTTTGCACTTGCTGCTCACTTTATGATGTGTTACTGTGCTCGTAAACTGTCTGCCTGTCCCACAAGCCTGAGCAGGGCCTCCGGGCCGCGGGCCGGGCACTTGCACCATTGACTTTACCAGGATGTGGTGCCGTAGAGTCCCGCTGACCTCTGGCACTGGGAGTGCAGCTGCTTCCTGGGTGGGGGGCGGGGAGAGCAGGTCAAGGAACCCAGTCTCTGACTCACGGGCTGTCCAGGGATCCTGACAAACCCTGTGAATGTGGCCTGCGGATAATCTCAAGCTGTTAACAGGCCCAGGGAAATAACCCTGTGGCTCCTTGGGGGCCAACACCAGAGCAGAAAAACCTCCTTGTGAGTCACTGCAAATATTTATTCTCGAAAGTCTGATTGTGAAATCGTCTAAGCCCTTAGATGGCACTACCCCTGGGGCCGGAAGGGCCCCCACCAGCAGCGGTCAGATGTGCGTGCTGACAAGGGTCAGCAGGATCCCCGTTTTAGCCTGGGAAGAGCCCCACGCTGCCAGAAGTCTGTCTTCTCTAAGAAAATGCCAGTGACACAGTCGCAGACTTTCTGGGCTCCCTTGGGGAACTTGACCTCTCATAGCTTGTCTGACTTTGAGCGACTCCTCAGTTTCTTGGCAGTGTGTTTGCCTAAATGGGATTTCTACCAGATCAGCCCTTTGCCTCTCGGCCAAGTGGCTGGGTGTGAAATCTATTGGTGAAAATTCTGTCCTCACTACTATCCAATTGGAGCAGCAAACCGGAAGCAATCATGATGTTGGGTATCTTACTCCTTCCTTCTCTGGGAGAGTCCATTTTATCTGTTCGCCTGCCCATCCTTTGTTCCTCCCTGACAGCCAGGACCTACCGAGTACTTGCTCCATGGAAGGGTCAGAGTGGGTGTTTTGCCAACAGTTGCTTGTGCTGAATTAGAATATAGGGGACACCCAGAAGATTCTACAGGAAGCACAGCCTTCTTGAGAAGCCACTGTGAACTTGGGCACATGGTAGATTCTCGGCCATAGGGTCGCATGCCTGCACCCTCCCGGACTGCCGTCAGTGTGGAGTAAGTAGGAAAAAGCTCGTTCGAAGACTGGGCAAGAGTTCCTCTCATCCATGCTGGATCCCTGCGGAGTGACGAGGAGGTGGACCAGTTCTGTGTTGTTGCTGACATTTTGTTTGTGTTGTTTTTTTTTTGATGGGTGCCTCAAGGTAATGCTGTAGGTCTCTTGGGTTATTCAGATTTGCACTTTTACCCTGCGCTTGACATTGACTCATCAGTCAGGCAGTCCTGTAAATAACAGGCTGATTAGAAGATAGCTGAGGCTCCATTTGAATGAACAGCTTCCCTTAGGGTGGGAATCGCCTCCAGACTGAAGGCAGAGAGCTGAGCTGCACCAGCAGATCACAGCACACGGTTCCCTCGGGCACAGTGGGGGATCTTAGCTAAGAACGATGGAAGTTTTGGGGGGCCAGTGAGTGTCTCATAGAGCAGCAGCAAAGAAGTTTGTAATCAGTGTGGCATGCCTGTCTTGCCAGCCCGGGGCTCTGCCGATGACTCACTGGTCCTTTCAGGGAAAACGTCAGTGGGGAGCCTGCTTGTTTCTCACTCGTGGCCAGAGGTCCCAGCTGGGATCGGGAGAACAGGAGAGGCAGAAGCAGTGAGGAAGATGGAAGTCCTCACTTCTCTTCTTCCCCTGATACCCTCACGTGGTCTCTCCCACTTGGACTAACACACCAGGGCCACTCCCGCCTCCCTCTGACCCTCTTCCCACACCGGCCGTGCGAATGCTTGCAAACATGATTCTAGTCCTATGGCTCCTGCTCAGATGGCCTGTACCTGCTCCTGAGAGAAGCACCAGATCCTTAACATGTGCCCCAGCAGCCCCACTCCTGTGTACACCCCAAATATCAGAACCCGGTGCACCGATGCTCACAGCAGTGCTGTCCACAGGGGCCGAAAGGCAGAAGCCATGCACGTGCCCATCGGTGGATGAAGGGGTGACAAAATGTGACCTGCCCGTGCTGTGGCAGATTTATTCAGCCGTAGAAAGGAGTGGAATGTGGACGCACCACACAGTATGGGAGGACCTGGGAAACACTGCTAAGTGGGAAAGTCACACACAGAAGGGCACGTGTTGTAGGGTTCCATTTACGATGCTGTGTCTAGAGTCGGCAAAGCCATCAAGACAGAAGGCAGATTAGTGGTGCGCAGGGGCTGGGGGGGATCAAGGGCGATGGTAATGGGTAAATGTCGAGTGCATGCTTAGTGGGTGTGGAGTTTCCTTTTGGGGTGACGGAATGTTCTGAAACTAGATAGTGGTGATGGTTGCACGATATTGTGAACGAACTAAATGCCATTGAATTGTACACTTGAACGTGGTTAAAATGGTGAATTTTATGTTATGTGAATTTTGCCCCAATTTTGAAATAAATTCTTACGTGTCCTGTAAGCACACCTCACATCAAAGCACTGTCCCTGCTCACCTCGCTCTAGTCGTGACCCGACCTCTACAGCTTCCAGCCACAGGGCTCTGCACAGCGTGGTCGTGGCCCCGTGGTCTTCACCTCTGGGCCTGGCCAGCTTCCCCTAGGAAACCTTCAATAACCCCGAGTGAGATCTGGCGGGGCTGCCCCTCCTCTGTTCCAGTAGCTCCTGCCCTTCCCTGTGGGTTGCTGCCCCTGTGTGGTGTCCAGCTCTGTTCTTTGCCTGAGCAAGAACAGGAGCTCAGCAGTTACTCGTGGGTGGATTCATCCCTAACATTGCTTCATTGTCGTGGCACCCGAGGCACAGGAATGTTCTCCTTGGAATTTCAAAGCACAAGGACCATTCATTCCTCCAGCTCTCACCTTTCTTTAGTGCCTGGCAAGTGGGACCCCACATCTTCCTGCATGCTCTCCCCGTCCTTTCACTGCCTGTCTTTGCCAGCTGAAGGGATAGCGGGACATTCAGAGCCCCTGAAACTCGTTTCATTTGCAAAGGAATATCATTCCTCTTTGTCCTGGGAGCCCAGGGCTGGTTGTCAAACAGCAGACTGCATATTGGCCGGCAGCTCCCTCTTCCCCGCCACAGAAGGAAGGGGGCACGTTCTGACTACGTGCAATTAGCCGCAGTTTCTCACCAGAGCTCAAAGCTCCCTGCTCAGTTTGCATTAGGCGTGCAGTTCAATTACTCTCCCTGAAGGAGGAGGAGGAGCAGGTGGTGTTCAGCTTTGAACTCGGTCCACATGCCCCAAGGATAAGTGAAGGTATAGTTCGGTCTAAACAACGGAGTGGGGGAAAAACCCCTGTTCTGTGAGTTGTGCATTGGCGAGGAGCCAGGCTGGGGGAGCGATGTGACAGAGACCGCAGTCGAAGCTATTGAGAGCGTATGTTATTCAGCAGCAGAGCATTCCGCCTCTCAGATCGTGCCCAGAAGATTGTTTTGCGGGTGGAAAAGAAAGGAGCCTTTCAACCCCTTTCATTTGGCCTGCCCTGCGTTTTTCGCTGAGCAGCCGTTTTGGAGTTTCCTCTTGGAGGGATTGGTTTATGCTGTCCAGATGTGCACAATGCGATGGTTTTGTTTTTTGGCTTTCCAGATGTTCACAGACAGGAAAATGAGCTTTGGCAAAGGCAGGGGCCTGTCTCTGCTGCCCCGGGAATCTGGAGAGCCCACAATGCCCTCGTTGTGAGGGAATCGCAGAGCTTGAGGTCTGGAAAATGAGCTTATTTAGCCTCCTTATTCTGCAGCTGAAGACACCGAGGCCCAGTGGGGTGTGACATGCTCGCCGCTGGTTGATCACCCGCAGCTAGGAGCAGAGCAGACATCAGACTCGCTAGGACTCATGGGCCCGTGTCTGCATGCATGTCTGTTGCAGCACTGTGTACACCTGGCACTCCTCGAGGTGCTTGGGCCACACTGGTGAACAGACAGACAAAGACTCCTAGCTTGTTCTGATGCCAGATGTGGGGGAAAGAATGAACAATAAATATTAAAAAATGGGTACATTACGTGGTAGGTTGGCAGGTAAGAATTACTATTAGAAAACAAAGAGGAGGAGGGGGTGTGGGGGGGTGAGGTGGAGGAGGGGGAGAAGAAGGAGATTAGACCAGGGTTGAGGGGATGGGGGCGCTGTGGTGGTTTACAATTTTAGATGCATGAGTAAGGGCAGAGTTCACTGAGAAAGTGACTGCCTTAGTCACCTATTGTATAATAAAAGAGCTCCAAGTTTGGTGGCTTAAACCGGTAAACCTTGTTTGGGGGATAGGAACTCAAGAGCAGCTTTGTGGAGGGTCCCTGCTCAGGGTCTCTCATGGCAGCCAGCTTCCCCCTGAGCTCGAGGTCAAGAGAGACAGATGGAAGTCACAGTGTCTTGTATGTAGCCTCGGAAAAGCCAAGTGACCTAGTCACGAAAGAGGTAAGGAAGTGAGGCGCAGACACCTTAGAAGGAATGTTCCAGTAGGAGCGCCCCAAGGTGGGAGTAACCGGCTGTGTCTGTGGGAGAGCATGTGCAGAAGAAGAGGGCAGAGAGGACGGAGGGTGGGGACACATAGGTTGTGCAGGTCAGGGGAGGGTCCTGGGCGCTGCCCGAGGGAGCTGGGAAGCCGAAGAGCAGACCCGCAGATGGGCTGGGCATAGACTGCAGGGTCAGGAGAGAAGCTAGGAGGCAAATGAGGAGGCTGTTGCAGCAAACCAGGCAGGAGGTGGGGAGGAGGGAGGAAGGGCCTGGACTCTGGACAGATTTTGAGGAGAGATCCACGGGATTCCGTGTTGGGTTGAGCGAGGTGTGATAGAGTAGCCAAGAATGGCCCCAATGTTTACAGTCTTCCTTGCTGAAGCTGTCGCTGGCCCCCTTTGTCCACTGCCTTCCGTGGATTTGTGGGAAGAGTGGGGGTGCGGGTTAAGGGAGTGCAGCTCCAGCCCCCGGTTGCAGGGGCCCTCATTTCGGGGGCCCAGGCCATGTTTTTGGGTTTGTGCTAACCCTTTGTAGGCCTTGGTGACTACGCCTGCAAAATGGAAAATGAGCTTATGCCTCTTAAGTGAAAGGAATAATAAATGTTTATGAAAGCACCTAGTGCTCTTTACAAGCAAGTGCCAAAGTGCTGGGAAAGACTTTAGTGGTTTGCAGTGGTATTTTGTGCGCTGGAGAACTAAATGTTTTTGTTGCAACCCTCCCCGAAAACGTTGATCCTGCAGGTGGAGTGACTATAGCGTTCGGCCCATAAGAAACTGAGGTGAAAGGAGATGTCAGGGAGATGAACTTAGGATGTACCCTATGCAGAACTCTAAACCTGTGGTTGAAAGAAGCTACCCACAGGCCAGGTTTGCAGGCAATGCGACTGCAAAGCCCTCTTCATCTGAACCCTCACATGGTCCTCTCCCGGGGTCTATACAGCTGCTGAAACTATTCATATAAAAAAGTCCCAAAGCAGGCACAACTGCTCTGTGCCATGAGAAGTGAGGGCAGCGATTTCCAGCAGGGGTTGGGGACTCTGCAGGGCAGTGGTGAGCAGGAAGCCCAGGGCTGGGGGCTCTCTTCTTTCCCCCCAAATGGCGACTTTCACCCAGGTGGAACCTGAATTCCTACCTTTAGAGATTCCTTATCGTCTGTTCAGAGGCATTGTTTTTAAAATTCCAAATACTTTAAGGAGAATCAGCCAACAAATTGTTGCCGTTGGCCATTGACACTCGCCTCATCAGCGGACAGGCAGGCACAGCTCAGTTTTGCCTCCTCAGGACCCGACGTGAGTGAAACCTGACAACTTTGACTCTTGTGTCCGTCCCACCCCAAACTGTCCTGGAGACGCATCACTCCTTCTCTTTGCCGTGCACAGTATTATTCCGTTGTGTGAATGGAACACAGCTCATTCACTCATTTGTTGACGAGCATTTGCTTGGTTTCCACTTTGGGGCTTTTACTGGTAGAGTTCCTGTGAATCTCCCAGTATGCATCTGCTAATAACGAGGGAAGCACACTGCTCTTGGGTAGAGAATCCCAGGTGCCTTTGGAGTCACACAGGCAGCCTCAAAGCCCAGGGGAGACGGGCTTTGACTCCAATGCGCTTTTTGTGTTTGTGTGTTGGCTTTAAACTGGGGAAGGAGAGCGAAAGGAAGGCCTGGATCGCCCTGCCTACTACCCCACACCTTTGTTCACTCTGATCCTTCTTCCTGGCCTATGCTGGGGGACTTTGTTGGCAGAGATGCCCCAGGACATCCCTCAGGGAGGTAGAGGTCCCAGACACACCCGGGAGGCTTCCCTGCCTGTCAGTGAGGGGAGGTGCTGGTTGATGGCCTGAATCGCCCTCAGACACCACCCTGCCTTGTGGCTTTACTTCTTCCTGGGCTCTGCCCCACCCACTCTGAGGAGGGTGGCAGGCTGGAAGGGAATGGATGGGGTCATCGCTTCTTTCCAGCTGGTGGTAATAAGCCTCCCAGAACCCAAGGAAGGGGGTAGGGGAGGATCCCTTGCGTGCTAAACCAGCGCCACTGAGCAGGTAGGGCCCAAGGCCCTTCGGGGAACATCCAGCCCCTTCCCACCTGCAGGCTCATCAAACACCTCAACTGGCAGCCCGAGTGGGAAGCCGGTGATGTCATCGCCAAGCCCAAACAATCAGGCCTTTCATGGCAGGACGATAATGATCAAAACATTCTGTAAGGGCCTGCCACGCAAGAACGCACACGCTCTTCACACAGGGGAGTATCTGAAAGCAAGGTGAAGCGGGCTAGTCAGGGATATGCTGTTCTCCTTTCATAATCAGCCAGCAGAGGACCCAGCCTGGAGAGCAGGGCTTCGTGGTGTGTGGATGCTCACTTACCAGTTCTCAGAGAAATCCATGATACTCTGCACCCCCTTCCCTGGGACTCCTCACCTCCAGCCCCAGAACTAAACCCTTCACTGAGCAATCATCAGTGGTTGGTGTTCAAGCAAGAATATCCCACTGCACAACTCCAGGGGGTGCCATTCACAGACTGCTACATGCAAGGTGCCCTCGGGATGCACGGCACTGAGGTTCCAAAGCCACTGCCTTCAGAATGAGGGAGCAGAGGCCTGATGGTTTGTAAGTGTTGTGTTTACCTTGACTCCCAGGAATTGGTATTGCCACAGCTAAGCTGCCTAGAAGACCCAACTCCACTGAGCCCAGAAATTCTCAGTAAGATGCATGGGATCAGATGTTTTCCTTGCTTGGTCTGGGAAGTTTTTGGTGTTCAGTTATTTGCTGAGGAATCAAAGTCACCTAAACCGTTGCTTAGTCTAGGTAAGTGGTTCTCAACCAGGGGTGATTTAGCCCCCAGGAGATATTTTGCAATGTCTGGAGACGTTTTGGGTTGTCGCAACCAGGAAGGAAGCTACCGGCATCTATTGCATAGAGGCTGGGGATGCTGGGAAAGGCCCTGCCATGCCCTGGCCAGTCCCCACAATGAAGAGTTGGCCCAGCCGAAAATGTTGATGGTGGCAAGGTTGCAAACTCCTGCTGTAGATGAGTTGTTCCAACCCCATTACCCCTGAGGTCTCTGGTTCATCTCTCCCCACTCCAGCCTGCTCTCCCGGTCTTCCAGAACGGGCCAGACCCTGAAGCATACGGCAGCGCCTGCTCCTCTGCTGGGGATTTGAGCCCAGGTGACCATCTCTCTACGATGGCGAGATTGCTCTGTGTGAGGCCCAGAGAACCTGAAGTATACAGCATGGTGGAGAAGAGTCCCCATTGTCACTGTGTGTCTGGGTAACCTTGGGGCAACTCACTCAACCTCCTTGTGCATCCCTTTCACCGTCTGTAAAATAGGGACAACTAAGGGTAGGAAACACTCAGAAGGTGCTGGAGAGGGCTAAGCTTGCTGCCACACATAAAATGCTTACCACCATGCCTGACACTTAGCAACACTCCAGAAATGGCAGCGGTGATCAGCATCATCTTATTCTAGCTGAGGACCTCAGGCTCCCTCTGATGGGCTTGGTGACGAAAGATGAGCTGGTTCTGGCCGCAGGTTTGGCAGCGGGTTCTGTGCTGCTCTCTGCTGCTCTGGGTGCTGGCTTGTGCTGCTGCTGACATGCCGAAGGCTTCCCCAGCTCCAGGCCCGCGCCATCCTCAGTGAAATGGTTGTGTGGGTTGGCTAATTAATGGATTTGAAGGGAACCCCTCTCAGCATCTCATTCAGCACAGGGGTCTGCCTCCGGAAATGGGGTGGTGATCCGTGGCTGGGATGGAACCCCACACTTGGCCTTGGGTGACCCCCGGGGTGGGACTGGGACATTGAATGCTCAGGTTCCCCCTCAAAAGCTGGCCAACTCGGCCGTCCTCGGGAAGGATTCTCAGAAGACGGATATCCAGGGGAGATGGACTTTGACTCCAGTGCAATTTTTTTGTGTTTGTCTGTTGGCTTTAAATTGGGGAAGGAGAGAGAAAGGAAAGCCTGGATCGCCCTGCCTACCACCACACACCTTTGCTCACGCCATTCCTTCTTCCTGCAGGAAATGCATCCCTCCGCCCCCCCGAAGCTACCAGTCTCTCTCTAGTGATTAAAGTGGTGCCCCTCCTTCACAGTCCACCTTGAATGTCACTTTATTTCTTGGACCCTCTTTCTCTGGCACCACCCTTCTCCCCATGCTTTCTGTGTGCCGTTCTCGTGGCCTTTCGCCAGTCGTGTGCTGTCCTGGAGTCGTTCGTGTGCAGGTCATTTTGCCCTCTGTTATACTGTAAGTTCCTCCAAGGCTGGGGCCCTTCCCGACATCTTCACGTGTGGCGTGAGCTCTTGCACGCAGGAGGGGTCAGTGGTGGATTCTGGAGTCACTTCTGGAAGGGCTCCCAGGTGGCCATCGCTGTCTGTTCTGGCTTTGGTCCTGAGCAGGAAGCCACAGAATCAAGAAGGTTGAGGAGCATGAATTGGAGAAGAAATTTGTGTAAGGTAGGGAAGGTCACAGGGCTGTGGGGAAGGGGGTGCCAAGGCCCCATCTCAGGTCTCAGCACTGCCCCCTTCAGGAAGCTCAGTCAATTTAACGGGAGCTACTGTTTAAGGAGCGCCTGCTCTGGGCTGTGCACTGTGACCAGTGCTTCACCGCAATTGTTCCATCTGCCAAAGAACACTGAAAATGGGGGGGGGGGGTTATACCCTTTTTATAGGCAAAATGAAGTCTGAGCTTCTTGTAGGTTATACTGGGTCATAGCACACACCCAGGGCTGTCTGGCTCACCCACTACATGTTATATCTGTCTCCGAAGACGACGGACTTCTCCGTGCCTTTGTTTTCTAACTTAGCAATGAAGGTGTTGAACAAGGGACCTGCACTGAAGCCCGAGTGGGTGTTCTCTGACTTAACCATGGAGGCAGAGCTGGGGCAGGATGCAGGGAATAAGAAGCAACCTCCCCCATGCACCCCCACCCCCACCACTGGCCCTGGAGAAATGAGTCAGGTCTCTGGCCACCTCTAGGCCTCCAAGAAAAAACAGGAGCATCTGCCCACTGGGCTGGCCTTTCTTTCTGAGCCGCTGGGCGTCCACCTCCTGGGATTCCTACCTGGCAGCCTGGAGGGCCAGCCTTGCACTCAAGCGGAAACTGGAAAAGCAGCCCCAGGCTTGTTGCTTCTGCCTTGGCATCCAGGTTGGAGAACGGGCACCTTTTTCCCTGCCTGCACTCTGTGGCACCTGTCATGGGCCCAGTCCCCTACATCTGCTGGGGTTCACTATTCGTGAGGGAGCCCAGTGCGTTCCCCACTCCCTCCCAGGCCTCCCCCCACCCCTGGGGTTTCCTGCTTCTCCTGGGTCTAAGGAGTGCCCATTGGTGTGGAGGCCACAGGGAGAGCACAGTAGGGTGGTGAGAGGGTGTGAGCATGTCACTGTGTCCCATCCCTGCTGCCTCTCTAGATCCCCACTGCGCCTAACTTAACTTCGAGCTTCCGCTGCCATGGGACCAGCCTGCCGATCTGAGCCGCTGCTGCCCCTCCGCCCCCCTTGGCCCCCCAACCCCAGACACACGATATCCATTACCCCCATCACTGCTGTTGATGCACGTCTCCCCAGTGACCCTCTGCTTTGATGCCTCTGCTCTGGTTTCAGAGGTCCCCTCCAGCCTCCCCAAATCAGGTTTCGTGCCCAGAAAGCACCCAGTCTGCAGGCTGCTGGCATCCTCGGCTCCCAGCTGGGCCACCCTGACATGCACCTCAGCTGGGTGACGGGATGGCAGGGAAGGGGCTCCTGAGTCAGAGGCGGGTGCAGCCACCATCCTCATCCCCTTGGATGACGTCTTAGGTCCCTGGTGACTGGAGTGTGTAGCCAGGGTTGAGAGCTTTAGGTTTAATTCATGGTCTGGAGCTGATGTCAGTGGGGAGAGGAGTAGGGGACTGCAGGGCAGTGAGCCCTTCCATTGAGTCACCCCTAACAGGTACATGGCGCAGAGCAGCGCAAAGGACCATGGTGGACCACAGTGTGTGCGTGTAGAGGAAAGCCGAGTTAAGGGATATATATGACAGTGGAAAGGACGGAGGAGCTGGGGGGTGATGGTGCCCAGGAGCCCTCAGGAGAGGTTCCGTGATCACCCAGCGAGGTGGCACCCTGAGAGCAGCCTGGCGGGATCCCAAGGGTGGGGCACCTGGTTGGCCTGGAAGCCCCATGCCAGAGCTGGGGCAGGGCAGGGGTAACTCGGTTTGCCAGGGGTAGAAGAATGGAGTTTCTGTGCTGCTTATCAGGATGGAGGCTCCCGGACAGGATGGGAGGAGGCTTCCACAGCTCGCCTGGCAGATAGTTGCCGTTGGCACCGCATCATGGTGAGGACTTTGGACAGGGAGCCCCACCTTGACTTGCTGGTGACATTGGGTAGCAACTGTCCATGGTCAGTCTGGGGATAAATCATGCTCTTGCCTGTGAACATAAGGGCAGGTGACGGCAATGGACAGCAAGCCAGCCACAGAATGCTGATTGCACATCTGACAAAGGCCTTGAGATCTGGTCAGACACCTTGACCTTGCTCATTGGAAGACCCTCATTAGGTCTTTGGTTCCACCTGATCAGATCTTCCTGCAGCCAGCCACTGAGATATTAGGGCAGAGATCAGCAAACTACAGCCTATGGGCCTAACCTGGCCCACCACCTGGTTTTGTAAATAAAGTTTTATCAGAACACAGCCATGCTCACTTGCTTACATATTGGCTGCTCTTCCACTGCAGTGGCAGAGTTGAATAGTTGCAACAGAGACTCAGTGGCCCTCAAAGCCCAAAATATTCGCAGTCTTTCCCCGTGGGGTGCCTCGTGGGCCATGGGACAAGATCAGAGCTTGTCTGAACCTTTCCTCTCTAAGAAGTAAAAGGAGACAGGTGCCTTACACAGGTGGGGATCCGAGTGAACCCCTGGAAGAGGCCAGCAAACAGCGACACGGCCGGGGGCCTGGTGGGTAGGTGTCTTCTTGTCTGTCCACTTCATTTTGTGAACAGTTGTCTTAAATGAGAGACACCGGAACATTTTTTTATTAAAGAGTTAATAGTAACTTTTCCGATGCTGTCACTTTGATGAGCTGATGGGTGGATGTTGAAGAGAAACGTAAAGTTGTGAGGAAGGGACAGGATGAGGAGGGTTCATTAAATGTGCCGTGTGTGAGCCACGTGTTAATAGAGCCAAGATTCTGGGGGTCAGTCTTTTCATAAGTGGCCCCTGGTCAAGGAGGCCCTTAGGAAAACATCGACCCTGGGGCCTCCCGTGTGTCTGGGTGTCTGAGCCCCATAGGAAACGAGTGTTGGGGAACAACAGAGAACGCAGGCTGAGGTTCAAGGCCTGAAGTAAAAAAGCTAAATACTAAACACTGAGGGTTGTCCCCAGTGCTCTGTGCTGGAGGATTGTCCCCAGAGCTGGCCTAACGGGTCCATGCAGGACAGCACGTGCGTCCCTGACCCTGGAGCCTGGGGCGGGTGAGCGGGCAGGAGTATGGGATAGAGTACCCTCTTGTCACTGTCCAGAGCTGACAGGTGGATTCCTGTTAGCAGCAAGAGGGACAGATGTGAGCAAATGGACCAGAAAGGCAAGTGACAGTGGAGCTTCCCTTTTCTATCTAGTTTATTCACAGTCCTCCGGGCCACATGCCCAGCACAGCCTGCCAAGTGAGCAGGTGGATCCTCTGTGGCGAGGCTGCCCCATGGGCCTGTCCAGCCAAGGCAGACACTCTAACGCTGCCCCTCCAGTGCGTGCAGACCGGCCCTGATGCTTCTGCTACCTCTGAAAGTGGACATTCAGTTTCCTTGCAGTGGTTCACAGCACGCATGACGAGGGTTCTCACTGACGTGCGCGCCTCTCCCCCTGAGGTCACAGACAGCACTTGTGCCCACCTCATTCTGTTGCTCTCCCTTTGCACCCCCATACCTGGTCAGTGCATGACGCAGGCTCTCCGGGCTCAGCTCAGACCAGCTGACCAATTCACACAGCACAGAGTCCTGCAGAGACAGGAAGGGAGAGGACCATGGTGCGCACTGTGGGGACCCAAAGAGGTGGGATGGGTGGTCCAGGCATGCATGGAGTGTCCACGGGGAAGCTGAGCCCAGACCCAGGAGATCTGGGTCACTGCCTGATAAAATGTGAAATACCGACCTCCGTGCCATAAGGGAATGGAGCCAAAGTGTCCTGAGCACCTCATCTGTGCTAGGAGCTTTGCAGGCATTAGGCCACTGGACCACAGCGACCTTTCGTGGTCAGTGTTCTGACCATGTGTAAACCCTTCCGTGTTACCTATAAGGACTTGAGGTGTGGGAAGCTGAATGATTTGTGCAAAGTTGAACAGTTAAGTGTCAGGACTCGGACCATCCTAACACCCAGCATTTTCTCTGCTGTACTGTAACATTGTGAGAATGAAGCATCCCCAGGGACCAAGAGCCCCCTGGGTCTCCAACACTGAAGGCCAGGGACCCCTGTCTATGGGGCACTCGGTTCCAGATGACCATCTTCATGCGTGTTCTTGGTCTTTCAGGAACTTAGCCATTGGAATTGGGATCCAGAATTTCCCAGAGGGCCTCGCTGTCAGCCTCCCCTTGCGAGGAGCTGGCTTCTCCAACTGGAGAGCCTTCTGGTAAGTGCTCGAGGGCGTCACTGTCAGAGGCCAAGGTTGGGGCTGATGCAAGGCTCCCAGCAGTTCCTCTGTGTCAGCTTCTTTCCGCAAGAACAACCTCTTCTGACCTGAAAGTGAATCTGGACCTTCTGGTAAAATGCTGAATCTTGCACCCCTGAACTGGGAGGAAGCATAAGGAACTCATCTCTTGACCTTCAACCTTTACGTAAACCAGCCCTAATGGCCGTCTTTTCTTTTTCAAAACCCCTCTGTGGGTAGCCACTCCACGGCCATTCAGTGTTACGTTTTCTCTCCCTCTGGCAGGAAGAATGGAGCTAGACCTTATGTCCGCTTTAATGTCACATGCGTTAACTTGGGCTCATACTGCTACAGCCTTTGTCCCCGAGAGTCATTATAGAAGCTTCTATCATGACCTTTGTCAGTGCAATGATTATGTCAGTAGTGTCTGGCAGACGAGGCCTAGTGTTTTCTTTGTCCCCAGAGGGCTTTCTAGTCTGTTCCTTGATTTTACCTTTCCGGGGACATATAAGGTGAGTCCCCAGTGTTAGGGGAGGAAACCATGGCCCAGAGTGTAGATGACCAGCTCAGGTCATCTGGCTCATTTGGCTTCCTAGTCCTGACTCAGGACTAGAAGTCTAACCTTCTGCCCCTCAGTTCAGGGCTCTGAGCCTCGGAACCTCCCTCTGTCAAAACTCACTCCTCTAGAGTGTAGGGTGAGATCATTTAAAAGGACCGATAATAACCAGGATGGAAGTGCCTTCCATCTTACAGGGCCTGTGACCTACCAGTTCTTACACGTGCTTAAGTCGTTTCATTCCCACCCTCTAGGACCTCTTTCTCCACTGTGGGAGTCTATGGAAGGGGGGGGGTGGCGGGGGGCAGGGCAAGGTGGCCTTCATGGTGTCTTTAAGTGAGAGTTCCGGGAGCTGTGACCATCGTTTCACGTAGTGGAACGGGGCATTGGGTCAGCGTGCAGACACTGAGATTAAACTTCGCGGTTCTCACTGCAGTCTGGGCTTGACGTCAAACCCATTTTTTCCAGAAGTGACAAAGCCGAGGCCATGGCCCCTTAGAGGATTCTAAAGCATAGTGTCTCCCCGATGTCCACCCTCTGCTTCCAGCTGGCCAGGGAGAAGCAGGGCAGGGATGGGTATTCCCAGGCCCACAGCTGCCCTGTTACCATCCCGTCACCTGGGAGGCTGGGCAGGGGAAACTGTCTCACTTCCGTTTCACAGATGGAAGGGCTGAGACTCAGAGGCAGTGTATGCTCCCAAAGGCCCGCAGCCAGGGACAGTGGGAGAGATGTCTGTTGCTGCTCAGCCTGGAGCAGGTGTCTGTTGCCCGTGGGGCTGGACCATGGAGCTCAGGCACCGGCTTGTTTCCTCTGTGAGGGCCCAGCACTCACGTGGCTGCCGTTTTAATCAGGACTCATTGGGTTTTCAGCCACAGAGACCCACTCTCACTAGTGCAAATGTGTAAATAAATAAATTGATTGATTTTAGAAAGAGAAGGAGGAGGAGGGGGGAGACAGTGGTGTGAGAGAGAAACATCGATCAGTTGCCTCCTATATGCGCTCCAACTGGGGATCGAACCCACAACCTTTTGGTGTACGGAATGACACACCAGGGCAAGGGATTTTTGTAAAAAATAGAAATCTCACCTTAATCTAAGATGAGGGTTGTGGGGCCAGACCCTCAATATAGACCCCGCCAGGTAGGCCACCTGTTCTACAGAGGTGGGTGGGTGCAGCCTCCTCAGAAGGGAGGTGTTGTGGCCTGACCCCCCAGACATGCCAGGCACAGCTGTCCTTCGGAAATGTCCCTACCGATTTGAATCGGTGTGCTCCCCGCAAATGACAGCGTAGGCACCAGGTGATGGGCGGATGTGTAACTGTGGCGTCCCCACACAAAGGAATGCAATCAGCCATACCGGGAGTGAAGCACGGACACGTGTTGCATCACGGGTGCACCTCGGAAACAGGCTGAGTGAAATCAATCAATGGAAAGGACCACGTGTTGTGGGATCCATTTGCATAAAATGTCCAGAACAGGCAAATGCGTAGAGATGAAAAGTAGATGAGTGGTTGCCAGAGGTGGGGGGAGGAGGGAGGAATGGGGAAAGCTGCTGATGGGCATGGGGCTTCCTTTGGGGTGGTGAGAGCGCTCTGGGGTTGATCGTGGTGACGGCTGCACGACCTTGTGAACGGACTGGAAACCACTGAGCTGCACGCATTAAAAGGGCGTGCCGTGCGGCACGTGGACTAGATCTCAGTAACACTCTTATTCTAGGAAGACAATGTGGGAGACTTGAACTCTGAACAAAAAACCTGGGTGGGGGGGCGGCGCCTGTACTGTACTAGGTTGTGGGGAAGGAAGAGGAGCGGGTGAGTAAATCAGTGAAATGCTTCTGCACTGCCGGGCTCAGATACAGGGTCCCGCACAAATAATGCCCCTTTCTTATTGAAAACTCTTTTATTCCAAAATCATAAGCATGTAATTCTGTAACATGACAGTATCACACTCAAGCACACCATATGACATTTTAGGTGAAGCGTTCAAATTAAAACTATAATGATCACACCCACATTATTACCCTACCAACCACACTCAAGCAGGCATTACTTCTGCTGGACCCTGTATGATGTGGGATAAACGCGCCGTTTTCTGGAGTCAGCAGTGTGCCTGCGGGACTCTCCCAGGTGGTACCTGTCTCTGTTCTCTCCTTAGGTACGGGCAGCTGAGTGGCATGGTGGAGCCTCTGGCCGGCCTCTTTGGGGCCTTTGCCGTGGTTCTGGCTGAGCCCGTCCTGCCCTACGCTCTGGCCTTTGCCGCTGGCGCCATGATCTATGTGGTCATGGATGACATCATCCCCGAAGCTCAGATCAGGTGGGAGAGCTTCCCCGCCCTCATGTCCCTGTCCCTGTCCAGATCCCAGCCTCCAAATCTGCCCTTGTTTTCACTTGCCACTCCTCTATTTGCACCCCTTCCCGCCCCTCTCCAACGTCATCCTCAGCCCTTCCGCAGCTGCGCTGTCTGAAACTAAAGGAAAGAGGAGGAATAGGTAGGAGGTGGAGAGACAGACCAGGTAATATGAGGCAGTGGCATACACACCCTGCCTCTCCGCCCCCCCTCCCCCCCATGAAACAGACTATTATTTTTTAACATTCTCCTTCTCTCCCTCCTCTGTCCCCTCCCTCCCTCCCTCTCTCTCTCTCTCACTCCTACCCTTTCTCCCCCCCTTTCTCCAGATTTTCCTGGGACTGGAATGAGGAGAGAGGGGAGCTTCTGTTAGCCAAAGCTATACATCCATAGTCTCATTATCTAGCTATAGGCCAGGCCTCGGGGGCTGGGGGCATCCTCTCTCTGTTTCATTTTGGTTTTCATAGCAGAATGATTTTGAGGCTAATTTACAAGGCCAGATTAAATAAGGTCTTTAAGAACTGAATCGCCAATCGTTATTATTCAAGCATGGATTCCAGAGCCGCGATAGGTGGCCTTTGTCAAGTTATTTAGCTTCCCTATGGTTCAGTATCCCCAGCAGTAATAACAGAATAACCGTCTCGTGGTTACCCTTTCAAATGACGTGAGTTGATCAGTGTGCCTGGCACAGTGTGAGCCTCGTGAGTGTTAGTTGTCAGCATCGTTGTCATTCACAGTAGTAGGATATTTTCTACAGGGATGGGCCTCGCAGAGGATGCTTTCAGCTTGGACACTGTCTCAGTGCATTAAGTCTTCCTTTCCTTCCCTCCCAGTGGTAACGGGAAGCTGGCGTCCTGGGCCTCCATCCTGGGGTTTGTGGTGATGATGTCACTGGATGTTGGCCTGGGCTAGCGCTGAAGTGCTTCGGACCCCAGGAAAGGCCGCACGAGGACACGGTACTGTGGCTGCCACGGGACCACGGGCCTCTCTTCACATCAAAACATTTTACTTTTTCTCCTGCTCATCTCATTATCCTGACTGACTCTGATTACATGACAATTTTTACTTTTCTTTCGAGGGAGACATAGGTTTTATTTTTGGACTTCCACGGTGTCAGTGGAATGACAGAATTTTGGCCACTGAATGGAGTCTCGCTGCAGTGGGGCTACAGTCCCGGGAACCCTCTGGGACCTTCAGTCTCCCGCACCAGACGCAATGGCCACTCCCCGAGGTCACCTACAGAAGCAGGCTACCCTGAGAGGAGTCTCCTAAGCATTTTTGCCTGGTGGCTCAGAGCAGAATGGCCAGGACATCTCTTGTCTGTCCCTCCTGATCTGGAACTAGAGCATCGTGGACAAAGCCACCCACTACTCTCCCAGGTCCCACCAGCCCCAGGAGGGATATATCTTCCTCTGCCTCCCCGAGGAGGATGCTGGATGGGATGGGGTGCAGGCAAAGGGAAGAAAATCAGCTAATCTCCCTCTCCCTCTTTCTCTCATGAAGATTTACATTGTGAGATTATGGGAATTGGGGAATTGCGACAACTGTGAACACACTGTGAGCCCTGCGAAAAGAAGGGGCTGTAGCTTTGATCAGAGACCTCTGTTCACTGGGGATTCCAAGAGCAAAATGGTTTGTCATGGTTTCCAAATCCCTATGACATTTACTTTGATAAGTTCATAGCCTTCTTTTTGCTAAGAGACTGGGGGACACCAGCCAACTGCTAGAACTCAAACCCTTCATTTACCTGTGGATGGAGCCACTTAAGCTAATTTAAGTGAAGGGAAGACATTTGGCATGTGTGATAGGTCTGTCTCTGCTGGCCATTTGGTTACTTGTAACCTGACCCAGAACTCTAAAGCTACAGCAAGCTTTGCTGGAGTTTGGCCGAGCCCTTAGGATGAGAAAGGAAGAAGGGGTAGGTAAAGATTCTTATATTTCCCATTAAAAGTAAATTTTCAGCAAATATCATTCTGAAACGACCCTAAACAATGACTTGAACTAGATTAGAAGCCAATCTATTCGTCCGTACACATAGCTTCTCCAACAGGGGTGGTGTGACTTACCTGCTTCAAGCACAGCTGGGGCCGGCTGTTCTCACTGGTCACAGGAGCCCCTAGGACCTTGAGCGGGCTCTGCAGACACGGCGGGCAGCCCCGGAGCCAGGTGTTCAGGCGTTGTGTGAGCAGCGCCCGCCCTCCGAGTTTACATGTTCAATGGCTTCCCAGGGCGAACACCCTGCTCTGTGAATGCCCCGATACCCAAAGGCCAACCTTACGCTGGGCCAATCAATGTACGTTTTTCTGAATCACTGACGATCAAAATTGAAGACACATCCAGAGGTTTGATTGGTTGAGGTGATTTGTTTTGGTGGTTGCTGTGTATTTTTATGTCTTTGTATGTAGTTCTACATAGTGCAGACTTCTTTCTGATGGACAAGACCTCATAACTGTGATTAATCTCAATAAAAGGGACATTGTTGTGGCCAGCACATGCGTGCGTTCAGTTCTTCTCAAAGCTGCCTTCTTTCCAGGGTTGTAAATGTAAGAGCTAACTAAAAAGTTACTCCCAGCACCTTCCCTGCCTCGCACTGGTGGAAGCAAAGGAGAGAGCCCAGGTGAGAAAGGCGAGCCCCGGTCTCAAACACAGTACCCAATGCCAGCCTACTGGATATGGAACCTAATGAAAGCTATCTGGAGCTCACAGGACCTACAGGAGAGACAGGCTTGCAAACTGGTTGAGGTCCAAGAAAGCTAGAGGTCTGAGGTCTGGGTTCCTCCAGGCCCCATCACATCTGAGCACAGCTTGTTTGGTGTGCCACCTCCCCAGTGCTGGTGCCTAGACAATGAACCGCAGCCCTGATGCCGCCTCTGCCCCCACGGGAATGGACTCCACACTGAGCACCTCTCTCACCACCTCCTTCCACCCTCCTTGGCTTTGACACCATGAACTCCACTTTACTGACAGATGAGGGCCAGGAAGTCTTACACACCCAGTGGCCATAGCCAGGGGCAAGGTCGGCTTAGCTTTGCCTGAGGATGCAGAAATCAGCCTTCCACCATCCTCCCCTGAGCTCTCCCAAAGCAAGGCCCTGCCTCTCCTCCACCCCCAAAAATGTTGGTGAAAGTTGGAAGCAAAGGGGAGCCAGGGGCTGTTCTTTTCCCCTTCCTTTGGCATTGAGGTAAGATTACGTATAACAAAGCAACAGATCTGAAGTATATGGAATTCCACTAATTTTTACATACACGCCCCTCTTGGCCTGGTGTTCCCCTCACCCCTTACCCGCCCCAGCTACACACCCGGGACCCAGACGACCAGCCCGTAGGTGTGATCTGACGGCCTGGAGGGCGGGGCACGCTGCCTGGCGACTTGGCCAGGTGAGGCCGGCCGCCTGCGCTAGCGCACGTACTGGGTGGAGGGCACCTCCTGACCTCGGCCTCCGGGTGGCCCTGGCAGGGAGCCGGGAGCAGGTCCCCTGGCGAGCAGGCTGACGGAGCTGTTTACCTGCGCAGGGCGGGGCCAAGGGGCGGGGCGCCAGGCGGTGCCGGGTGCCGAGCTTTGCACGCAATGGGCAGCCCCTCCCCCACCCCACCCCGCCCCTTGAAGTCCCGGACCCGCCTCCCTCGGTTGCCTGCCTAGGGAGGGATGCTGCCCTCCTCTATCACCCTAGTGGGCTACA
Source organism: Desmodus rotundus (assembly GCF_022682495.2). Lineage (NCBI taxonomy): Eukaryota > Metazoa > Chordata > Mammalia > Chiroptera > Phyllostomidae > Desmodus > Desmodus rotundus. The sequence continues at coordinate 84,210,394 of NC_071395.1, forward strand.
GCAAGGCCAGCCCAACACCACCAAAGGGACCGTGGCTTCCCCAGGCTCCCTGCTGTCTACGGGCTAGTTGCTCCCAAGGCCGCCTTTCGGGGATGTGAAGTTTATACAGTTTCGGGAGCGCTCTTTGGGAAAAATAACACAAACATTCAAACAGAATTAGGCACAGGGCTTTGGAAGGGGCGCCTGTGAACCAGCCTCCCTGCAGTTCAGCCTTCCTTGGCTCTAAGGTAAGTTCACCAAGGCTCCCGCGCTTTTAAATGGCTCTGCCTGAGCGCAGGGCAGGGAGGTCTGCAGTGCTCCCGGCTTAGAGGCTTTGTCCCGAGTCCTCTCGTGCATTCCCTGTCTGGGCATCTTCCCAGGCCCGCAGCTAGGAGAAGGGTGGCAGCGTGTTCGCAGGCCTAAGGAATCCAACTCCCAATTCCACCTCTCGGTCCTTCAGCGGGAGGAAGTGAACCTGGAAGGAGCGGTTGCCCCCTCCTTCCAGCAGGATGCAGGAGGGAGGCTGGCCCTGGCCAATGAGGGCAGTGGCAAGCAGCACCCGAGTCTATTCCAGCAGCTTCCCTGCTATTTCCCATCCTCTGGACAGTGCCGGGGCTCTGCCAGTGGCTTGAAGGCAAAGGGGCACTGCTGGCTACCATCTGCCCCTGAGACAGCTGTTACTGAGACCTCCACAGCTTCTGGGGGTGCTGCTCAGCCTCAGGGCCCCTGGGTTCCCCTAGCCCACTGGGGCTCATGCTCCAAAACATGGAAGACACGGGGGGACAGAGGAGTTAAAGGGCCACTGGATTGTGTTGGCCCAGGGAAAGGTATATGATTCTTTGCACAGGACAGACCTCATGATCTGTGTCTCAGCACCCCTGCACCCCATGGTCCTCCTGCAGATGAAAAGATCAGACTGGAAACTGTGTGGGGTCTCTCGCAAACTATGAGCTGGGAAGTTAGTAAGTCTGTCACTGGCCCCTCTCTCTGTCTAGCAGGGAGGGGTAAGGGCCTTGCTGTTTGGCGTTGGTGAGGACCCGGCGCTGAGGTTTTAGGCCAGGCTAGGCTCTCCCTTCCCTGATTGCAAGAGCCATGACCTCCAAGAAGTCCAGGGTGCATCTGGGAAAAGTGAAAATGTAGAACAAGCCTGCGGGGGAGTGTGCAAAGAGGGGAGAGGCCCTTGCCACATTGTGGTTCTGTGGGAGAGGTGTGCCCCTTCCCCGGCCTTTGCCTTTTAGGGTCAGGGTTCAGTATGCACTTGGGTCACTACCACGCGCACACTGGAGGGTGGCCCATGGAAAAGGACAATGAACTGCTTTAAGATTAGCACTTAACATTTAGACTTCATAGTTTCTCTTCACCAGCCACCTGCCCCCTTTCCACTTCCTTCTTCAGTGACAATGCTGATTGAACTCAACATGTGAAAGTACGGAAAAGTACATTTTTTCACTTCTGACAAGTCTAAATAAAATATAAGTTAAAAGGAAAGGCCAGTCTTAAAGAAATGGTTCATGAATCTGCAGGTGTCTTCCATGTGGACAATGGTTATATTTGGTGACTCAGTGGGAGGTGGTCATTGTATCCATTCTCGTTGTGTACCTGGCTTAGTGAACACACGTTACTGTCTCAGAGTCTCTGGCTCAGGAGTCTGGATGTGCATCAGCTGGGTCCTCTGCTCAGGGTCTCGCAAGCTCAAGGTCAGGCTGTGCTCTCCTCCAGAGGCTTGGTGGGGAAGGCTGCTTCCGAGAGCACTCAGGGGGTTGGCAGAATTCAGTTCCCTGCGGTGGTAGGACTAGGGACCCAGCTTCTTGCTGACTGTTGGCTGAAGGCTTTCCTTAGTCCCCAGGGGCCACCTGTAGCTCCCAGGGCTACTCACAACTCCTTGGCATGTGGACGTTCCCAGTGTGGCTGCTTGCTTCATGAAACCAGCTTCCTGGAGAGTTTACTAGCAGGAGGGAGTCTTGCACAGTACAACAGAGGCATAGGAGAGACAGCCCTTCCCCTTTGCCATATTCTCTTGGCTCATAAACCCGGGTCACGCGAGTTGATTTCCTAGGCTCGTCGTGGTCATCTGTTTCATCAGTCAGGATAAGTAGACACAACAAGCTACATTCATGTAGGCGTGATCTGCTTTTAGTCTCCCTTTTGCATGTACACTGCTGAGTGGTGCCGGCAAAGAGGGGAGGGTTGAGTGAACAGAGAGGAGACTGGAGTAAGGACGCGTGCTGAGAGCAATGCACCGGGCTGTGTGAGCTCGGGGAATGAACCCTGGTCTTTCGGCCCTCCTCCTCTCTGATGAGTTTCCATGAGCTGGCCCCCCAGAGCTTGGGGCAGGGCTGTGGCCAGCTCTTGACTTCTGTACATGACCCAGTGACAGGAGCAGGAGGCACCGAGAGCTTGGGGAGCAGCGTTACCAGTCTGCTCCCTCCTGCCCTATCGTCTCTTATTAACACAGCAGAGCTCAGTAGGAACGTGTTTTGGATTCAAGTTACTGTTTCCGTGTTGACACCCACTGGGATGTGGCAGAGATGCCTTAATTTTGGCCACTGCCTTTAACTGGGCCTAGGAACTTTTACTGTTCAAGTCCCCACGTGACACTTGGTGGAGGTGGCTAAGTCTTAGCCATTGGCTGTTCCTGGCAGGCGAAGGGAAAGGAACGGAGACACAGGGACAACAAGGACCAAAAGTCAGAGTCCACTTCCAGGTCTGTTAGAGTGTCTAGGCCTAGGGGTCTCCCAAGGATTTCTTTTACAAACCTATACATTCGAAAGCTGTGTAATAAAAACCACAACACACTCCCTGGCAGTCAAAATCAAGCCTGAACTTCCTTGCTTTGGAACCAAACTTGAATGTCAGGGAGACGTTTCCGGTTGTCTTGCAGAGATTAAAATAGATAATGCTCTGGAAACTGGAGAGGTTCGTGAACCATGCTGTCCTCTTCCTAAGAGCTGTTTCCTTCCCCGATGACTTATGTCTGCTTTGGAGGAGGGTTGATGTGGGGGTGCGTGTTTGTTTAATGTAGAATCCTTGGCAAATGTAAAATTCTTGGCAAGCCTGTCAGGTTGGCAGGTGCTGAAAAGTGAAATCCTCTTTTTCCAAACCAGAAAAACGGATGCCAGTTTCCCATCATCGTCCTCGAAGCTTCCTCGGGAAGCCACCTCTCTTAGCCCTCAGTGCGTCCAGGCACCAGAGAAGGGGACTCTCCGGCTGGATGGCACCACTGTCAAGGTTAAAGGGAAGGTCAGGTTTAGATCTTCTCCCCAAGGGGCTCTGTCATCCTGAATATTCATCTCCCAGCTGTGACAGATCAGGGTGAATATGGGTGGAGGGCTTGGGTTGGGGTAGCGCTGGGGTAAAAGAAGAAGCTGAGGGAGAAGGGGAGGGGGAGGTAAACGGGGATGCAGGCTGGCACCATTGGCAGCAGGGGAGACAGGTGCTACTGCAGGCCTGGATGGCCAAATGTGGCTTTGGGAAAAGCCAGGATTAGATTAGGTCCCTTAGAACTCACAGCAGTAACTGCGTGTCTCTGTGAGAGATGACAATGCTGATAGCGTGGCAGATTGTGATCAGCCTTGGCAGGGGAGTGCCCAGCAGGGCTTTGTGGTTTGGTAAAGTGCAGCAGACAAGTGGGGCACAAGGCTTCCTGGGAAACACACCCTTCTCTGCCCAGGGCTGCCAACCCCACCCACACCCAGGCTCCTCCCACCAGCAGCTCAGCTTCCATTTTCTCCTCCTTTTACTGCTCCGGGAGGCTGGTCCCACCTGTTTGGCCCCGAGATATCACTCATAAGCCCCGGATGCCCAGCTTTTCCACCTGAGTTGCCCGGTCCCCGTGAATTGGTCAGCACCCATCTTTGTGTGTAGTCTGTTGGCAGGTATAAAGAGGACTTGCAGCAGACCCGGGCACTGGATGGTTACGTGAAACAAGAAGGAGATTCGATCTTGCCAACCAGAAAGAAAGATACCATCTATGCACTTGGATGGAGTTGTTACGATTCAGAACTTGCACTGGATTATTTTTGATATCACCTTTCTAATCTGTAAGAATAAAAATAGCAAGAGGAAAAGACTCAGTGGATAACACTAGCTTGAGCAACGTACCTGTTAACACGGGCAGGCTGCCCTCTGAACCGTCCTGCAGAAAGAATAACGACGTCCCCCTTGGGCACACTCTACCTAGGAGGACCAGATGATTAAAAGTGACTTTGCCAGCCCATCTCCCTTCCCTCCTGCTCAAGGGGTTTTTGAGACAGCCTTTTTTTAAACCATCCCTACAGCTGTGTTCACAGTGTATCCTGAGTTTAGGAATGCCTTCTGTCCGTCTGACCTCTATTGTGTGACAGACCTGCTACCACAGCACAAGGATTTGGGGAGAAAGTGTCACTCATGCTGCTCTGGAACCCCACCCAAAGTGGGGAGCGGTCGACAGTGCTTACTCACCTTTTTGACGTGTGGTTTGAAAAAGCAAAATCGAGTCTATTTTAGCCACTATAATTTAAAAGCAAGGCCAGATCTGAGCAATGGCTTTATGATGCGTACACAAGTTTTAATGTTGGCAGATGGATGCTTCCCTCTGTTTTGATCTTTGAAGTTTGTTTTTGTTCCACGTTTTATTACGGAGGACTTCAGGCCTACGCTCCAGTAAACAGAATGGTGGCATGAACTCCCAGTGTCCATCAGCCAGTTCCAACAGCCCCCAGTCCCTACCAGTCTGGCCCCTGCACCTCCCCCTTCCTCATTATTTTGAAAAAAATTGCATTATTTTATTCATAACAGGTCAATATGTATCTCAAAAAGGAAAAGATGTTTTTATATGATCCTGATACCGTTATCACAACCCAGTACCAAAAATAAATAAATAAATAAACCAAAAACGTGGCATTATGGAATTTACTTTAAATATTGCCTACAACTTATTCCTTCCCTTTAAGTTGAGCCGGCTTACCTGATATCACTCAGCTCAGATATCCTGTTTTTCTAAGGGAATTTGTGCTTTCTTTGAAACTCATGCATTAGCTAATTCCATTCCTAAAAGGAAGCCTGTGGGATGAGCGTGGGGAAGGAGATCAGGGAGCATGGCTGAGTCAGCACGAATCTTAGCTCTGAATGGGCCATGTGCCATGGCCTAGGCAGGGGGTGCCAGTGATCCCGCCCCAGAGGGACAGCAGATCTGAACACACCTGGCCCTGGCCAGCGTGGCTCAGTTGGTTGGGCATCATCGCACAAAGCAAAAGTTCGCTGGTTCGATTCCCGGTCAGGGCACATGCCTGGGTTGTGGGTTTGATCCTTGGTTGGGGTGTGTACGAGAGGCAACTGATCCATGTTTCTTTTCTCACATCGGTGTTTCTCTCCCTTTCTCCGTCCTTTCCCCTCTCTAAAAATGATAAATAAAACCTTTAAAGGAAACAAACACACAAACAAACACAGCTGTCTCTCCTGTCCCCTCCCTCAGGGCTGCGTGCTGGGGCCAATCCAGGAGTCTGTTGTTGGAAGAAAAGGCTTGTATATTCCTGTCCGGTGACTGGCTGTCCTGTCAACAGAGGGTGGGGAGGGAGGGGGATGACCTGACAGAATGGGACAGCCAGAATGGGCTGCAGGACGTGTCGGGAAAAGCATATAATAACGTGGGCAGCATCCACAGAGACCGCTTCTGGATTCTCGTAGGACACAAAAGTCCCCGAACTTCTGTAGAGCCTGCCACCTCCCTGGCTGCAAAGGGTGGCATCACACCTTTTTGGTTGGTGTTGCATTTGTAGCAAATCTCATTGGGGAATTCCTACTTCCATCCTCCCTCTGCCCAGACGGGGCTCAGCCTTTAACGCGGCTGGCCGCATGGGCCGGGTGTGCACTGCCCACGTGCACATTGCGTTGGCCGAAGTAGCCGCAGGAGCCCTCTGCCAACGTGGGAAATGATTTCTCTTAGAGTGGCTCTCTTGGGGCTGGTTTCAAGAGAGGATGTGTCAGAGTTTCAGGGGCACCCTCCCTGGGCCAGGGTTGCTTTTTGGAACGAGAGCCCAGTGCCCCCCTTACCTGGTTCCCCACCCTGGGTCCTAGGAGGTTGACTGACACTTTGCGTGTCAGTGAGAGCTGCCAGCTCAAAGCCTGGGGCTTTGCTGGAGACTGTGGATCATAACTTGCATTGTGTGCATCAAGGGCCCTGACAAGTGCTGATGGATTTGGCTTCCTTGCTGATCCTGCACTCTGGGCGGGGACAAAGGGGTGCATTGTTTGGCAGGGCAGGCCTCTGCCTGTGGACCCACTCGTTTGCCTGACGGTGGAGACAGGTGTATCACACGCTCAGCGTGCCAGAGCGATGCTGGGTGATTAAGATCTTGGCTCTGTTCCCCGGGGCCAGGCAGAGAAAAGCAGATGCACAGGAGGAACGGCCGCGGTCACTCTCCTTTCCCTGGAACCTGTGCCCTGACCTTTCTTCTCTTAGCTTGCCCTTCTGAGCTCTGCTCCTGAAAGCAGCCTCTTGCCAGCAATGGGAAACTGGAGCCTGCCCTGACTTCTCGCCCTTTTCAGCTTGGGGAGCAGCAGGGCGCCGGGCATCCTCACCAGGGGAGGGGAAGGCTAAGAGTGCACCTCCTGGCTGTGTGCGCTCTGTGCTGGCATCTGGAGGGACCATTTCATGTCTCCGTTTGGCCGTTTGTTAAATTAAAAATGTGTTCTTATTAAGTAGCAGGTAAATAAAGCTGAATAACTCAAACAACATAACATTTTAAATGAAATTCAGCATCCTCTGCCCTCCAGTCCCTTCATAATGGATCTGTTGTAGCTCCATGAATCCTGTTCCTATTTGTAGTGGGTTGAATAGTGTTCCCCCCAAATTGATGTCCACCCAGAACCTTATAATGTGACCTCAGAGGATCTTTGCAGATGCCACTGAGGGAAGGATCAAGTCGAGATCATCCTGGGTTAGAGTGGGCCCTAATCCAATGAGCATGTCCGTATCAGGAGTCATGGGAAGTTGGAGGCTGAGACGCGGCGAGGCAGCCACAGGCAAGGAGTATCAGGAGCCACCAGAGACTGGAAGAGGCAAGGAAGGATCCTTCCGTAGAGCCTTTGGAAGAAATATGTCCCTGCTGAGATCTGTATTTTAGACTTCTGGCCTCCAGACTATGAAATAATTCCTTTCTGTTGTTGTAAGCCACCCAGTTTGTGGGGCTTTGTCGTGGCAGCTTTGGAAACTAATGCACTACCCAAGGATGAAAGGTGAAGGGGTCAGTACCAGCTGCATCCCTCCCTTTCATCAGGAAAGCAAAAGATTTCTTAGAAGTACCTCAGCCAAATTGCTGTGCATCTCATTGGCCAGGAATACATATATGGCCAATCCTAGCTGCAAGGGACTCTGGAAAAAGTAGAGTAGAATTTTGATTTTCCGAATGGAAAGTTCTGAGTTTTGATGAGACTCCCCATGCTGCTCTGGTTGTCAAAATGACCGGGATATGCCAGAGCAAGGAAATGTCTGTCTTCTCCTCTTGCTATGATCTCCTTTCTTCTTCTCTCCCTGCCTCCCTCACTGCCTCCACCCTATCTCTAACATGAAGGAGCATTATGAATGCTGAATAGACAAATATGCAATGGACTCACCCAGCACATAGTTTGTGCTCAATAAAAGTATACATACAGCAAGGAGGCTTAGAAAGGTAAAATGGATATGAAAAAATGAAAGTTGGAAAGGACTCACTGAATCCTAAGAAATATGAGAAATATGCAGCCTTAGAGATGCTTACGAATTGAATAAACACCATGTATCTCTGCTTAGTAAGTGTTGCTCTTTCAGAAGCTGGGTCATGATTTGGCCCAATACTTCCCACACTTCAATGTGTATTTAAAAAGACCACCATAGAGTTTACCAAATGCAGATTTCCAGATTCCCACTCCCCACCTCTGCTCATTGACTGGGTCTCGCACAGGGCCTGGGACTCTGCATTTTAACAAGCCCCGCCACAGCGGTCCATCACTTTGCATTTGTGACCAGGTTCCTGTCAGTCTTCCTAGTCCCAAGATTCTGAGATCCTGCAAGAGCTGCCCAAATTGATTTCCAGATACTTTTTGGAAAGAATCAGGACGAAGCTCTCTATTCCTAGATTTTTGATAGGGATTTTGGCATAACGTGTGGGCCATCCGTCTCCGAGGAACTTTTCACAAAGGGGAAGTGTTTCCTGTGGAGTTTTCACCTGCCGGGGGCTTGTTCATTGCCGGATGGGCAGGAAGGACCAGTGGTCTGTTACTGCAGGTTCATGTAACCCCGTGGGCACTCACACGCCTGCTGGAACGAAAGGACCAGAGGCTTCTGAGAGGGCACCTGTACCTGCCTTCCGAGCGCACAGTTCCAAGGACCTGGGGAATAAAGCTGGTTAGAGATAGATGTGGAGTGCTGTGACCTTTTCACATGCCAGCCATGATGATTCCTCTGCCGCGCCCTGTGCCCACGTGAAACGTTGTTGTTGTGTGAATTCCCCCATCGCTCCACCAGCCTTTGTCCCGCTCAGTCTCTCCACACGTCACACCACACATCCTCTCAGATACATGTCTCCCCCTCTCTGACCGTCTTCTAAAAGACAATAAAGACAAAGCACTTGGGACAGCGCCCAGCATGTAGGGAGCCCTAGGTAAGTGCTGGCTGCTATGCGTGGTTTTATACCGCTGGGCACCTCGTGCTGACCTCGCTCTCACGCAGGTCCCCCTGGCGCTGCCCCCGCCCCGCCCTGCCCGGTCCACCCACCTCCTCCCCCACTCCCCCGCCCCCATTCGCTGCTCTGCAGGGTCCAGAGCTGTTTTATTGCCAGCCCATTTCCCGGCTACACAAAGGGGGCCTTTGTAACAGGTCCTTCCAGATGTTGAGTATTTGGAAAAACATTCCAAAAACATTCCGATCAGAAGGTGTGTGTCCTCTCAGTGCCCTCGGAAGAGGAAAGAATCCAGGACAGGGATTTGGGGGGTGGTTATCCCAGCCCTTAGAGTTGGGGCTCTGAGGAAAGTGGGGAAAATCATGGGTGCTTTGCAGTGTCTTTTCCCTGTCGTCATCGATTTGGTCCCAGTCAGTTCACACACCACTTAACTGGGGTGCTGGCAGAAGCCCCACACTCCTCCACTCTCCCGTGCGTGTGCCCCTTTGCGTCGACTAAGCACTGTCCCTTTCCTCCCAGATTTGGCCTGGCCATCAGCGAGAAGTGCCCAGTAACCTGTAATGGCACCTTCTGGCTCCAGGGGGCCCCCTTGCTCACCCTCCCAATGATTTCTGGGAAGTCGGGAATATTTGTAAACAGGGATATTGAGGCCCAGAGAGGTTGGACGGTTTGTCCAGGGTCACACAGTGAGCAAGTCAGAGGCCAGGGCAGGATTGGACTCTGGCTCTAGTGGGTCAGCTCAGGGCCTTTTCTGAAGACCCAAAGTCTCAGGAGGCTGGGAGTCTCATTATGGGTTCTACCCAGCAGTGCTGAAGTGGACAGAAGCATAAACAGTGGAGTAGTGGAGGAGAAAATACAACAAAATATGCCTGTGACTTCAGGGTAGGGAGCTGAAGACTACATGTAATACAATATCCTGTGGATGAAATTTAGGGAAAAAAAACACCCTAAGCAACATGTTGTTTAGAGATCCACACATGTGCAGTGAAACCACAGTGGCAATAAAGGGAATACTAAGCAGAGTTTGGTGTGGCCGCGCTCCTGGGGAGGAGGGAGCAGGACGGTTGGGGAGGACAGTGTAGGGAACGTCAGTGGTATGGCGTGTGTTCTAGACCTTGAGCTGGGTGGCAGATTCCAGGTATTTATTTGTGTTGCGGTTGCACAAACAGGTAACGTCCGCTCAAGAAGCAGGGTAATGTGCGTAGGTGTGTGGGCTCTGTCTGGGTTTGAGTCTCGGTTTGCCACTCATTTAGGTCTTAACCTCTTCATGCCTTAGTTTCCTCCTCTATAGAATGGAGGTTGATGGCAACCTCTAGAGTTCTTAAGAGGAAGGGCTTAAAACAGTGCCGGACACCAGGTGCAATTAGTGATGATCAAACGAATGAGTTACATATGTGTCTGGTGTACAGCAGCTGTCACACAATGAATGAGACCGAGTTGGGGAGGATGCTGATTTGTGCTCATTCAGCAGTTCAACTGATAAGCATCTGCTCTGAGCCCCGCACAGGGGCTAACATGGCTCGGCGGAAATAAGCCGGTGCGTTATGTGGCCTAACACCGTTTATTGATTTACGAGGAAGGAGTTTTAACACAGCCAGTGTTGTACAGACACACTCTCACTGAGGTATCCAGGACAGAAGGGCTGAGAGAGGCCTGGTGGAGGAAGAGTTGCACTCAGTGGCCTCAAGCCCCTCTGTGGGTAGGAACTGAGTGTGGTCCCCCAGCTGGTCTGCCATGATGACTGGATTCTGCCGATGGCCTTGGATTCCGCCTCGGCCTTGAATGGGAGTGACCTAATGTGTGCTGGCTATGGAGTTCAGTAATTAATTTGCCACAATTAAAGCCGAGACTTCTGTCTCCAGCAGCAGATAAGCTACTGAAAGCTAACAATGGGGAAGGGAGGGGCGGCTTTGACAAACCGGTGGTGAAGGGCAGGCGAGGCTGATAGAGTGTTGATAGTGGCCATCAAGGCTTTATTGTGGCAATAACATTGTCATCAAGCATCTGGGGATCTAGGAAGGCTGGCGTCAGCCAGCTGCGGGAGAAGCAGGGAAGTGCCAGCCAGGTTTTCCTCACAGTCTGCTAGGCCACCAGGGAAGGCTTTTGGGTCCTCGAGGTGGCCAGTTGGTGATTAGCTCACCCTGTTCCTTCCCATCTGAGCCAGATGGGCTGGGAACAGCTGTGATGTTGAGGTCTGATACCTCCTCCGAGAGGCAACTGAAGTCAAGAGAGGACTGTCATGCAGACATGGTGATCCGCCCGGAGGGAATGGCCCCTGGAAGAAGCGGAGGGAGCAGGCAGTGTTAGGTTAGACTCTAGGAAGAACTTTCCCCTGCAGCAGCGATAATCAGAGCATCTGCCATCTACTGAGTGCTTGCTATGCACCCAGCAGGAAGTGCTTTGGGTGAAGTCACTAATTCCTGTAACCACAAGGTAGGTGCTTTTATTATCCCCTTGAGTGAGGAGGAAACTGGGTCCCAAAGAAGTTAAACACTTTGCCCAAGATCACTTGGCTCCAAAATAGACAGACTGGAATTGAACTCAGAGAGCCTCTTCTTGGAGCATACAGGCCCCAAGTATCCTGTCCCCCAAAGTGCCCACCAATCAGAGATGTTTTAGCACAGTCTTAGGTCTGGGATCTACCTTGGTTCTCTTGTTCTGGCACTAATCATCTGGCGTGGCCACACACATGCACACATGTGCACACACAACACAGGCACACACAGAGATACCACATGTGCACCCACACACCCATGCCACGCACATGCTACGTGCCTGCACACATCACACACAGCATACGTGCATGCATGCGCATGACACCACACAAACACCACCCATGTATCTGCATGCCATACCCGCTACACATGCCATACACACCACACCACACATGCGCCGACCGCACGCGCACACACCACAAGCACACACAACACACACACACACACATGCATGTAGACACCACACCCACATGCCACACCCACACACGTGCCACATGTACCCATACCATACAGGTGCTACACACCTGCACTCATATACAAGCATGTGACATGTGAGCACAGACATCACATGTGTCTGCATGTTGCACCACCACACACATCCACACACCACACAAGCCACACACCCGCACAGATCACACACAAGCATGTGACGTGTGAACATGGGTGCCACACGTATGCCTGCATGTCACACGCATCACACACGTGCCACATGCACATCACATACACCACATACCTGCACACACATCACCCTCTCCCACCCCCTCTCATGCCTTTGAGGAACTGGCATGACGGTGGCAGAATCACTGACCCGATGGCAGGTTCTCTTCCCCAGGGTGGGCAGCTGATGGTCTTTCTTGGACACACCCAGGGTTGTGCTGGACCCCCAGCACTGGTTGCCACAGCCACACTGGAAAATAGACCTCACACTGGCCTTGACATTGTCCACACTCACTACACACTTGGCCACAGTAACCGGGTCATGCTTCATCTTTGCAGGAGGTCCTTCTGGGAGCACTTTAAACTCCCGAAAGAGCTCATTCAACTTGGCAGTGGTCTCGAGGTGGTGGCTGGGGACCATCGCTGCCCATGTTGACTTGGTTAAACTGAGGCCCAGTGAGGGTCAGAGTCTTGTGTCAGACTATCCCGCCGGTGAGCAACAAATTCAGTCAGGAGAAAACAAAAAAACCCCAAAAGCAATCTCCTGAGTCCCCTACAAGCCAGGACTGGCAGCGATTCTCGGACAGAGTGATAGGTGTCCCCATCCGTTGGTACTGAGGTGACTCAGTCACTCTGCTAAAGGACTGGGCAATGACTAAGGAACGCTGGTGTGATTGAGATGCCTCTTCTCCTTGGTGGGTGTCCTGTTTGCTCTGCGGTTTTGTTCCCCGAGATAGTCGAAGGGAGATCGACGCATTATTGCATGCATGGTTCTGGGACTTTCCTCCCTCATCTACCCTGGAAGAATGGGTGGATTTATGGAACTTTCATGGACCGATGCCACCTGCAGAATAGAGGTGGCCTGGGTTCTCAGACACAGGTCTAGAGTAGGATTTCCCTACCTCAGCAGGGTGACACTTGGGGCTGGGTCATTCTGTGTCACGTGGAGGGGCCTTTCCTGTTCACTGTAGCATGCTTAGCAGAATCCTGGCTTCTACCAGCTGAGTGTCAGTGCCCCCCCGCCCCCCCAGCTGTGGCACAACAGAAATGCCTCCGGACATTGCCCGGTGTTCCCTGGGGGAGGGCAGAGGGAGCGCCCTGGTTGAGCACCACCAGTATGTAGATTAAATTCGGGGATATGCCTGTGTTCAGCCAAGAGTTGCCCTGCCTCTCAGTCCCTTGGCCTCCTTCCTCCATGCCCACCCTTCCCTCTGTTCAGTGGGAGCTGCGATGGCCGTGGACTCGCGCCTTTGCTTTGAAAGTCAGGAGAAGGGCAGCACTCAAGCCCTATGTCACAGTGCCCCCAGCACTAGCGAAGGAATGTGGTGGCAGCTGATCATTTCAGGAAGCAAGCTGTGCTTCAGAGGGCTGGGGCCTGGGTGCCGGAGAAATGGGACTTTCTTTCCTTTCCCGTCCAAGTCCTCCTCCTCTGCAAGGTCTGTGAGCAGCCAACGGAGACTGGAGTCCACTCTGCCGGCAAAGGACAAGCAGGCAGCACAAACGCCCCTCTGTCCTTTCTCCAGAGGGAGTTTTCCGTCCACCTCCCCCTCCCCTTATAGAAACAGTTTTTTTTCCCATCAGTCCACTTGCATGGCTGCCCCTCCCCCACCTCTCCCCTAGTTCCCCATACACCTGACTTATTTATTTATTTACGGCTGGAGCATTTGAGTTGAGGGTTAGTTCGGGTCTATTAAGTTTGCTCCTTTTCCTGCCTGGGAACCCGGGTAATGAGTAACCATAGCGTGCTACAGGCAGCTGTCTCCGACAAACCCAGAGACGCTGTGGGAGCTGCATAAGGGAGCGTTTGTTCTGTCCCTTCTCAATGGTTCCTTGTGCAGGAGGCAGGGTGATGGGGGGGGGGGGAGTGAGAGAGGGACGGAGAGAGGAAGAAAGAGACAGACACTCAATCACTGCACTTCTGACAGTCCCCACCCCCTCATCCTCCCCCATCCTTATGGACTTACGACTTCAGTCTCTTCCCGCTCATCTGAACCTTGTGGGGTACTTTTTGGTGAGTTGTAGATGGCATGGAGCCTGAGGACTGGCTTTTCCCGTGCGGATGGTTCAGGCGTCCTGGATCCCTCTCACTGTGCAGGCTGATTGACACGATGCTTCTTGTCTTGTAGTTCATTTAATGATCCAGTAAATCTCTAGACATCTCTTGGCAACCTGGAGCTCTGGGCATGCTGTGAAGCTGCAGGAAAGTGCTTTCCTACAGCAGTTCAGTCACTTGTGGGCTTAGTCACATGCCCCGTGATGAACGCGGGGCTCAGTAGGGCCAGAGTTGATTTGTATCATTATGTGAACAAGGGAGATGGATGAAGAAATATAGTGTACATTTGACCTTTGGAAAATCTCACAAGTGACAGTGGCATCCATTTTTTCTGTATACAGGTATCAAACACCTACAATAAGCCAGCTGCTTGGCTAGGTACTAGGGGCAACTACAGAAATAAATGGCATCAGTTCAGCTTACGTGAGGCAAACAGGGGAGACTCGTGCCCCTGGATTATGGTTCTATAAGGGCAGGTGGGGTCTGTACCATGAGAGGGGTACAAGCAGTTTGAGCCTGGGTGAGAATCAGAGCTGCACTCTGTCCCCAGTTTTCCACTCTAATGCTGCTGCAAGGGTGGGGACATTCTTGGAACACAGGCTGGATCTCTTCCCTCTGCCCATCCAGGTCTATCCCGCCTTCCCCACCAGTGCTGGGCCCGGAGAACTGCCCCGTGTGCTTGGCATCATCAGGCTCTCTTGGCCTCTGGACTCTAGCTGGGTTCAGCCAGTGGAGCCACAGGCAGGAGGTTGGAGGATGGGAGGGAAGGACCACAGGGCCCGGCAGGGGCCTCTCCCCCTGCAGCTGTTCTCTCTAGGTTCTGGGAACCACTGCTCCCCTCATCTCTCTGACTTAGTTGGGGGCCAGCCTCGCCACTGTGTCTGGCCTGAGGCCCTGCCCTCCCCTTTGTCCCTGAACCTACCCAGCCCTTTGGTATATAGTTCCCGTGTCTGACTCTCTTCAGTTCCCCAGCTTGGATGGGCCGTCTGTGTCCCAGCAGGACCCCGAATAATGCAAAAACTAGAGCCCAAGGACTCCCAGCGCATAGCTTCTCTCTCTCACAGGTGATATTTCTGACCCACAAAAGTCTTCTAAGAAATGGACCAATAATCATTACAATTGAGAGAGGCTCTACAAGCCGAAATGATTCACAAATTTTCTAGGTATCACCCGTCCCTCTGAACATTCGTGTATTGGTTCTTGACCTTTTTAACATTTCATGCTGTGTCTGCTCTCGACTTCTCAGGGCCTTCAGAGCTTCCTCTTAGCTCGGAGGCGAGGTGCTGTTCAGGTCAAAGCCACACCTTTCCGGCAGCCTCCACCTTCTTTCCCTTGGTAGAGATGGATTCTTTATCCACCCCACCTACGGTGGAACCATCATTATCTAAGCAGAAAGGAATTCTGAGCGGCAGACTTTGCCATTTGTTCAGGTTTATTGAGACTTCTTCCAAAATGCAGAGGAATTTTAGCTAGAGGATAGTCTGTACGTATCAGTCTGGTTTTCACTGCGTGCATGCACACCACGCCAGGATTGCCGTCCCATCTCAACACTTGCTGTGGCCCTCTTTATCATGACCCCTTAGCACGGGGCTTGGGAGTTGAACTTTTAACTGCAAGTGATAGGCACCCTAATGGAGCTAGCATGGACCCAAAGAGGAGTTGATCTGAAGGACTTAGGGCAAAAAGGAAACCAAAATGAAAGAAGGAAATGTCAAAAGGCAGGATGGGAAAAATACAGTCCATCTTTGGGACACGTGTAGAACTTTTTCTCTGCATGCTAGGTTTCTTCTGTCTCATAGGTCTGCTTTCCTCATGTGATGGGAAGAGAAGTTCTTCTCAAAGGAAGGGAGGGTCTGGGCTAATTACTATTCATTACAGGCATTGTTAAACAGCACTTATTTTTAAAGACAAGCTAATTGTCATTAAGAGACTTTCCTGGGCTCCACAAACACCATTGGGCATATTCACGGTTTAACAGACAGAAGCTGTCAGTTAAGCAAATGAATAAATTGGGTAATTGCAGTGTCAGGGTAGCAGCGACTTCTTATTTTCTGATTGTTGATGGATGGCGTTAGCTATTTGATAAGGTGGTGATTGAGGTTGTGTGATAATGGACCGTAAATGTGATGACACAGGTTCAAGCCCTAGCTTCTCTGTGACCTTGGGCAAGTCACTCAACATGCCTGACCTTGTTTCCTTATCTACAAAAACGGGGATCGTGGCACTTGTCACCTCACTGCGTTCATGTGAAGCTGGAATGATATCCTGCTTTAAAAGGGGGTCGCCAAGCCTCTCCGAGTTTAAGATCCAAGACAGAGGCTGTGATACCGAATGCCAACACTGCCTCGGGCTGCTATGGGCGCTCTGCAGCTCCGTGGCTTCTAAAGCCACCTTGCAAAATAAGGAAGGCTTGCAAAACCTCTCCTGCGTTTGAGGTGGAAACAGGTTCAGAAAGGTTGGGTGGCTTCTCCAAGAGCACACGGGACAGTCAGTAACCAAGTGGGCTAGGCAGTCATTGTGACTGGTTATTAGTTAAGGGCGCCTTCTGTGCAAGGGACACAAATGTGGACACAGCCTGTGAGTTTAAACTGAGTGTATGTACTGGAGATAGGATGGGCTCCGGGACTGGCTGATTCAGTGGGCCAGCGATGTCATCAGGGACCCAGGTTTTTTGACCTGAGCTCTCTCAGACCCACACTGCCTTCATTCGGAGACTAACCGCTGGTGTGGTTGCATGAAGGCTACTGTTGGCGGCTGAGGCTACGCGTTCCCTCGTTTCCAGAGGAAGAGAGAAAGGCTCTCATCCACGCATGTCTGAAATTTTAAACAGGGACCTGGAGCTCTTTAAAAAGGAAACATTTGAGTGAAAATTGAAGGAGGTGGTATTTGCACCTCCCTTCCTTCCTTCCTCTCTCTCTTTCTTCTTCCTCCTTTCCTCCCTCCCTCCCTTCCTTCTTTCCTTCCTTCCTTCCTTCCTTTTTCTTTTCTTTCTTTCTGTATATTCCTACTGCCTAGTTCAGCACCCTGTTAAATTAGCATTTAGGTATAAAATAAGTATCATTTAATGATAGCTTGATCCATTTATTTCTGACTTCCAACGTGTGGCCATTAAAAGAAATATTCGATACAAACCGTTCAAGGACAAAGAGAGAGGGTGACGTGCTTCAGATACTCGGATTGCCCATGTTGAACCAAGTCATCTGAGACTTCAGAGCAGGAACGGGTGTTGCCCCACCCTCTCATTTCACAGAGGAGTTCTGAGTGCCTGGCCTACAGCCATACAGTGAGGTAGAAATGCAGGAAGTGATTAATATGAAATCAAGTGCATAGAGAGAAGTGTACCTCAACAGAGGGATTCAGATGACGAAGAATAGAGGGGACATTGTCACTTCTTGGTTCCTGGCTTGTGTTAAAAATTTCTACATCTCATCATTTGCCATTAAATATTATATTCCAACTTTTAAAAATGTCTTCAGTGATACTGGTTTGTTTCGTTGCCACTAGAGGTAACATGGCAGTCACAGTGATTTCCAAATTGCTTTTATTCTCAAGGTTTATTCCTTTTCCTTGCCGAATAATATTCCACTGTACAGATACACTACTTTTATTTATCCGTTCATCTGTTGATGGACATCAGGGTTGCTTCTACTTTTTGCTGTTGTGACTAATGCTGCTATGAATATTTGTATATCGGTTTTTGTGTGGGTGTATATTTTCAGTTCCCTTGGGCATATGCCTAGGAGTGGAAAATTTTGGTCTATGGTAACACCATGTTTAATCACTTCAGGATTGCTAGACTTTTCCAAGACGACCATGCCATTTTCATTCCCGCCAACAACGCATGAGGGTTCCAATTTCCCCATGTCGTCACTGACACTTGTTATTATTACGTCATCTTTAAACAGGGATAGTTGTACTACTTCCTTTTCAATCTGGTGCCTTTATTTAATTATCTTGCCTAATTGCTGTGGCTGGAACCCCCAGGACAATGTTGATTGAAGTGGTGAGAGTGGACATCCTCGCCTTGTTCCTGATTAAAAAGTAATCTTTAACCATTAAGTCTGATGTAAGCTATGGGTTTTTCGTAGATGGCCTTAATTATGTTGAAGAAATCCCCTTCCACTCCTAGTTTAAGTGTTTTTATTATGAAAAGGTTTTGGATTTTGTCAAATGCCTTTTCTGTGTCAGTTGAGACGATTGTGTTGTTTTTGTCCTTTATTCAATTAATTTGGTATATTACACTGGTTGATTTTTCTTATGCTAAATTAACTTTTCATTCCTGGGAGAAATCCTACTTGGTCATGGGATATGATCTTTTTATTTGTCGCTGGATTCGGTTTGCTGGCATTTTGTTGAGGATTTTCGCATCTGTATTCATAAGGGATATTGGTCTGTAATTTCTTTTTGTTTCTTGCCTTGATCTCATTTTGGTGACAGGGTCATACTGGGTGTCATTGGGTGTCAGGGTGATACTGACCTCACAGAATGAGTTGGGAAGTGATTCCTTCTTTTCTATTTTTTGAAAGAGTTTGTGTAAGATTAGTGTTAATTCTTTAAATGTTAATTAACTTTCATCCGTGAACCCCTGGTCCCATGTTTTTTTGGGGGGGTGAGGTTTTTATTATTTTTATTTTTTATTACTAATTCAATCTCTTTTCCTGTTGTAAGTCTAATTAGATATTCTATTTCTCAGATAATTTTTTAAAATAGGTAGGTTAAAAGTCAATTATCAGATAAAATAAAGAGTTGTTCTTTCCACTGGAAATTACTGCTGTGACAGTGTTGAATTTCCAGTGTGGTTTTGAGGGGTAAAATCCATGGAATGCGACCCCTCCCTACTCTTCCGGGAACTGTTCCTGCATTGCACTTGGGATTTCTTCAGTACAGACCCATCCCTTCAGCAGGTCTGAGGTCTGGCCTATGGAGAGGCAGGGGAAGTCAAGGGAAAACCCACAGGTTGTACAGTCAGAATAACTACTTCAAAGACCATTCGGGCATCTACCTGCCACATGACCTCAGTCAGGTTCTTCGGCCTCTCTAAGCTCATTTTCTCACCTGTAACAGAGGTAGTGTGGTAATGGGCCCTACCTCACAGGGTTGGGAAACAGGCTTGGATATGCACATGGGCCTTGCTAAGCCTTCTCTCTGTCCCCCTGTCCCCACTCCCTTCTTGCCCTCCCAAGTTTTCAGTGAAGAAGGAGGAGACCGCACTTTCATTGTTAGGAGGAGGTAAGTGAGGAGGCTGGTTTCAGAACCTCCAGCAAACAAAGCCTCAGTGTTCCATGGGGAGCGCCCCTGTGCCTCCTCCTTACTGGGGGCGGGGGTAGGAGGAGTGGGGTGGGGCTGAAGCATTTTCCCAGCCCCTGCTCAATCACTTCTCCCACCCATGGGACCTGCTCCCTGGAATGGAAGAAATGACCCATGGGAAAAGGGAGGGCATTTCAGGTGAATGCCTGGGCCCAACTGGACCTATGTTTTTGAGAGTATTTGCATTACAAAGCTTCTTGCAAAACCTGGGAGGGCTTCCTATTAACCTTTAGGAGCCCTGTGCAAATCCCAAGCTCTAATCTCCACCCCGCCCCATACACACCCAGTGCGCCCCCTCCCTTAGGTAATGGAAGGATGGATGAGATGGGATGTTTATTCAGCAACACCCTTCTTTCATTGCTTGAGGGGTGTCCTTGGAGGATTAAACCCCTGGCACTTCTGAGATGCTCCTGTAAAGAGCTGAACAAGTCCCAGGGGCATAAGAGACAGAAAAAAACAGGAGCCAGAGCTGGCTGAGCAAGGAAGCAGGCACTCACCAGAATGGCCCACTGGGCTGCAGGGAACTTGGCAGCTAGGGAACATTGGGTGAGACAGCCCCAGAGCCTGAGTAAAGGTGCTTGTTCTTAGACAGCCGGGGGTTGAGGTGATGTGGAAACTCCCAGCACGTGGGCAGGAGACAGACCTGGAGTCCACCCAGCCTCATGGTGGGCAGGACTGGGTGTGAGCATGGGCAGGGGGCAAAGGAGGGAGACGAGTGGACAGCTCAGCAACTGAGCTGTGTCCCACGTCTAGGGCGCAGGGATGGAGGCACAGTCAGTGAGCAGGGAAGAGCCCCGGCTGCCCCAGAGGAAGGAACTGCAGACACAGGGGATGAAGAAAGCCTGCACAAGCTCCCCAGAGGCCGCAGAGGCCGAGTGGACTCGGTAAAGCCAGGAAGATGGAAGAAGGAAGATGGAGGCAGGGGTGTTTGGCCATGGGTGTATTTCTCTGGCCCAGTTGTCAACACCTGCGAGACAGCAGTGATCTTACATCCCATCTTTTAGGGTAACTGTGGGCAGTACCTGCTTGAAGGCAGGGCACAGAGCCCAACAATTAGTAAGTGCTCAATGAAGTTTTTTCCAGTTACACTTGAAAATTGAGCATGTTTAAGAAGAAGACAATAATCTTGTTACGTGAAGAAGGTAGAGATCTGGGCTCTGACGAGCCCTCACCCGATCATACGTGTGACCTCTCACACTTGGGATGTGCCAGAAATCTGATGCTTGGCTGACACTTTCTGAAACTTCTTGGTGGTTCTGGGGCACTCATTTTCATTAAATGATAGCAATATTTTTTCTGAAATCAGTGTGGGTTTTCCTGTCTCTTAATTATTTTATTCTATTAAAAAATATTTTTTAATCCTCACCGGAGGACATTTTTTTTCATCGCCTTAAGAGAGAGACAAAGGGAGAGAGGAAGAGAGAGGAAGAAACATTGATGTGAGAGAGAAGCATCAATTGTTGTATCTCATATGTGCCTGGACCGGGTGCTGCATGTGCCTGGACTGGGGAACAAACCTGCAAGCTAGGCATGTGCTCTGACTGGGAATCGAATCTGCAACCTTTCAGCTCCCGGATAACACTCCAATCAGCTTGAGCCACCTGGCCAGGGCTGTCTCTTACTTATCTTCCTCTCCGCACCAAGCATAGGAAACCCAGCCACCTGGGTTTAATACTTAGAGCCCACAGATGTTCCATCTGACTTCTGGAACGCGCCTTTCCCTCTGCAACCTTCTCCCTGATATTTTTGGACATCAGCACCAAGCTCATCTGCATGTTTCCACCAGTCAATATGCGTATCCTGTGATCTGGGAGATTGACGCCCGGTGGGGCATCCGGTCGGTCTTGGACTTCCTTGCCTTTCCTCCGTGTCAGTCTGTTTCTGTGTGTTATCCAGCAGTTCCCTCTCATTCACAATGTCTCTTCCCCTGATTTCAGTTACCTGTGGTCAATTCCTGGAAAATTCCAGAAATAAACAACGCATCGGTTTTCAGTGGCTGGCCATTCTAAGTAGTGTGATAAAATCCCACTCCACCCCGAGCTGTCCCTCCGAGCACGTGACTGGTGATTGTCCCCTTTTGTCCGCCGTCTCCACAGGTTAGGCGCTCCCTGCTCGTTAGTCACTCGGCCGCCGGCTAGGCCGTCAGATTGACCGTCGCGGGCTCGGCTCGCAGTGCTCACGCTCGTCACCCTTGTTTCACCCCGTGATGGGCCCAAAGCCATTCACATAACGTTTATCACAGTATGTTGTGGTAATTGTTTATTTTTATTATCAGTTGTTGTTGTTCATCACCTACCGTGCCTAATTCATAAATTAAACTTTAGCATAGGCATGCACTGATAGGAAAAAACACGGTATGCTAGAGCATTCTGTACTATCTGTGGTTTCAGTGTCCACTGGGGGTCTTGGATGTAACCCCGGTGGATAAGGGGGCACAAATTTATCTCCCTAGAACTTCTAGATCTGGGAAAGTTCTCCGAAATGTATTGTTAACAGGAAGAATGCTGCAGAATGAGGCATTTGTTTAAAGCAAACATTCTGCCCAAGAGGTTTTGATTTGATCACGAGTAGGATTATGTATGCACTTATGCTCACTTGCAAAATTAAAATTAAAAAAAAACGTGCTTCAGAAGATGTGGACTCTGACCTCAGGGGGAAGCCCGAGACTGCATTTTGAAACAAGCTCCTGGTGCTGCTGAGGATGCAGCTCTGTGCAGCAGGACTTTCTGCAGTGACGGGATGCCCTGTATCTGCGCAGTCCAAACATCAGCCATTAGACCCCGTCACTACTGAGCACTGGAAATGTGGCTAGTGCAACTGAAGAATTGAATTTTAAAGTTCATTTGCTTTTAATTCAATTTAAATAGCCATGTTGTGGATTCCTGGCCACTGTAAGAGACAGTGTGGTTCTCAACAGGAGCCTTTTCAAGGGCTGGGACTGAGTCTTATTTATCTGTGCATCCTCTTCAGGATAACAACAATAATACTTACAACGATAGTAACAACATTTCCCTATGTTACACTTACATTGTGATTTAGGGACTCTTTCTGTGGCCAGTATGTTAGTATGAAGCCTCCTGGTGCAGCCGATGTTCCCTGAGTGTTCGCTGTGTGCCAGGCACCGTCCCACGGGTTTCCCAGGTGTTAACTCACTTGTGCCCTATGAATTCTCCATTCCACAGACGATGACACTGAGACACAGACGTGTCAGTTCCTTGCCTAAGTCACTCCACTAGAAAATGACAGAGCCGGGCTTTGAGCCCAGGATCTATCCTGGCTCACATTTAACCTGATGCTTTCAAGCCTCAGAAGGTACCTACCATTACCTAGGTTTTCCCATTTTAACCTAGCTGGTCTTGTCTGACTCTTGGACTAGAAGTTTTGTCATCCTGGAAGACATTTAGGGGCCTGGTGCCACCCACCTTGTGCACAAAGACCAGCCTAGACCTAACGGAGCTGACAAGGAGGCCGGAATCCCAGCCTCATCTATGAAGGAAGGGTGCAAGGGAGGACAGCTGTTGCGTGTGGATCCCAACCATTCCTACCGCTGCTCTGCATTTGTTGTGCCTAGGCAGACAGAACTACTTTTCCCAGGAAGCAGTTCGGCCGCTCGCTGCCCCTCCCCGCGCTCCTCCCTGGCTCCGCCTCGGGACGGGCTGGTATATAAGGGCCGAATGGCCAGGCCCTGCGCAGAGCGCGGAGGCGGCATGGACACTGAGGTAGCTGGTACAGCCGGCAGGACGCAGCTACCACAGCTGGTACAGTGCTCCGCACTCCAGCATCCTTTCAGGCCTCCTGTGCCTCGGGGACGCTCACCCTACGCTCCCTGCGACCCTAGACCTGCCAACCCGAGGCGGAGAGCGGATTTGCCCTTGACTCTTTCCTGCGCTTGGCAGAGGGGTTCCGGCGGGAATCGGGGCTCCCGCTGGCTTTGCGCAATCAAGGGAGGCTAGAAGCTGCGTCCGGGATGATGGCTCTCCCAGAGCGAGGAGGCGGAATACCCTCGCCGGGGTCCGCGGAGCGCCCCGCACCCGCGCGAATCGTGCGCTTGCCCCGCGCGGGCCCGGGAAGGCGGCCTTTGGGAACCCCAGCCGGTGAGTTCCCCGCGATCTCCTCGGGTCCCGAGCGCAGAGGCCCCAGTCTTGGACCGTGGATGGAAAGTGGATAATGAGGTGGGGTGCTCTGGACCCCTCACGTGGATTACTTGGTGCGTATCAGCCGGGCTCAGAAGACTCACGACCTCTCCACCCGTGGGTTGATTCATTCTACCTAGCAGTCGGGTCGCCTACCTGGAGGTAAGTTTTCCTGCAATTCCGCGGAGCGGTTTGATTTGACTCCCTACGCCCAACACCCCGCGTCGCTTTCTGAAAATCTCGAGGTTCTGTGTTGAAATTTTTTCTTGGAATTGACATCTCGGAGGACATTTTAGCCATCCCTCTGTCTCCAGACTGAGCCGCTCGCCCGGGTCACGGCGGTCAGCGCCCCTGCCGGGTATTCTCGGTCGTCGCTCCGCGGCGCCCAGCGCCGCCCAGCTGCTGGCGGCCCCCGCCGGACGGAGCTCAGTCTGGAGAAATGCTCCGCGTCCGCGGCGCACTGCGCGGCCCTTGAACTTACCTTTTTGCCTCGTCGTCCGCCGGGGCCCGTTACTTAGGGAGCGGAGCTGCCTCGGTAAGCTCCTGGCGTCCGGCCACTGACGGCTCAAAATGGGACTGGGGCGCAGTGCCTGGGGGAAGGCAACAGGGCCGAGCCCCTCTCACCGTTGCGCATGGAAGACAGATGTGTTTCTGGATGTCCCTGGTCGGCTTTACTGCAAGGACTGGGTCACCCGTCGGGCAGACACTGGGATGGCGTGGGCAGGTCTCTGAATGGGTGGAAGGTGGCAGGAATTCAGTCCACTCCGTCCACCCCGCCCCCCCGCCCCCTCACCCTCCCCACCCTCTGGCCAACCTGTTAATGGAAGAGGTTTCCTGGCCACCACCTCCTGTACCCATGGACCCTGGTGTCCTCGTCGTTTGGTGTCCACGCTGTTTTGGGCAGCGTGGTTCCTGTCACTGAGTAGGCGCGGAAAAGATAGACGTTCCGTGAATAAATGACTGAGCCTGTACGCCGTGACGCGCGGATAAACCTAGGTCGTCCTTTTCCTTCTCCCTCTTTGACGCTTGTCCTCACCCCCTGCAGGTGGTTTCCTGGAGATTCATTCCCAGATGTGGGATTCTCTCCCCTTCCCCCAACCCTGTCGGCAGCCTGTCTGCCCTGATCCATTTCCCAGCCCAGAGCCCCTCCTGCATGGAGAACTTCTGGAAGCTGTCAGGGGTCTCCCTGATGTTTGCTCCGGGTGCTGCTGCCCAACGAGCACCTGCTTGGGGGTGAAGGAGGGCCAGGCACCCCAGGAAGAAAGAAGGTGGTATGTGTTGGTACTTACTGTTCCCTCCCCTAGGAGCTGTGCCTCTGGCCACACCAGGTTCCTGGAACTGCCCAGCTGGTGTAGCGACCATCCTTGTGACGGTCCCCACCATCCCGCCCGCCCCCGCCAGACCCTGGGAGGGGGACTGTTGAAACTGCCCTACTGATGACGCACTGCTCACTTGTGCACTCTGTTTGACTTCTTTAAAAGTAGTCCCGCCCTTTCTCTCTTTCATAGAAGACTACAGAAAAGTGCAAAAGGCAGGAAACACACCCAGTTCCCACAGTGATGCTGTCAGTGGGACCCATCTCGTCCCTACTGAAACCCTGCAGTAGGTGCAGTGTTGTTTCCTGCTCACCCCCCACGACTTCATTTGGACGGTTCCGTGTGATGACTGTATTCTGCCCCAGGCGTTGAATCGCACTGTGCTCGACAATTCCCCATTGTTGGACACTAAGGTGTTTCCAAATTTCCCCCTTGGTGCAGTGGTGAGCATCTTTTGTACCTAGGGATTTGTCCACATTGGGGATCATTTCCTTTGGAAAATGTCTAGAAATCGCTGTCTTTGCTTTAAGTCACAGTCATGTCTAAAGTCAAAGGAATGTCAGTCTTGGTGGACATTTCCCAGGGGGACTGCCCCGAAGGGAGCACCACTTACCTGTCAGGTAGCTCACGTCTGGGAGCCAGAATACCGTGGCTTTTTTGTTTTGTTTTTCCTGCGGCAAAGAGCCGATCAGCATTGGTGTGACACTGGTAAAATCTGCCTGTGGGACTATGGTGGAGATTATGTTGATGATACTATAGGTTAAAATAGAGCAGGCAGCTGGATGAGAAATATTGTCACTTTATAAAAAATTAACTTTTGATTTTGATACAAATTCTCCTGATTTTTGACAGGAAAGTTTCGCGAATAGGCATGGATTTCCCCTACACCCTGCACCGAGCTTCCTTAAATGTTCCTATTACACACCCACAGCCCCATGCCGAGCCCCGGGGGGCCAACGCTGACCGTGAGTCAGTCTCCAGGCCTCACTCAGCGTTCTCCAGTGTCCCACCGATGTTCACATTTTGTAATTCAGGATCCTGAGTTGCAGGAAATGCTGTCATGTAAAAAGGGGGGAGTTGGGAGGGTTCAGCAGACTGTCTGTTTTAACCTTTTCATTGAAGGATGACTGACAGAGAAAGCTGTACATGTTTAATGCATACAACTTGAGTTTGATGATAGGTATACCCCGTGAAACCCCGCAATCTGTGCCATAAACATATTCATTGCCTCCAAAGGTTTCCTCCTGCCCACTTTATTATTATTTGTGTGTGTGTGTTATAAGAACACTTAATAAGAGATCTACCCCTTTAGTGCATGTTTAAGTATACAGTACAGTGTTGTTAACTGTAGGTGCTAAGCTGCACGGGAGAGTCTAGGATTTATTCTGGAGAAGGCTTGCAATGGGGAAGTCCCCCTCCTTCCTCTTCCCCAGGTAAACTCACCCCTCCTCCCTATTTATGGCCAGCAGAGCAGATGAGACCCTCCAGCGCCCAGAGGGGAGAGGAGCGGAGCCCTGACCATGAGGGGGATAAGCTTCTCTGTGTACACCCCTCCTTCCTTCTCCCCAAACCTCCACTGGGAATGAGTCGTTTAGTAAAAACTGGGCTATACCCTGATCTGTCCTGACATGTCTTCTGTGGGGTGGGGGGTGGATGACATCTGGTGTGCGTGAGAGCAGCGAGCCGCCAAGCCCCGAATCCGCCGTTGACAAGTCTTGCGTGCCGTGCCTGTGCGGGTGACTCACGCTGCCGAGCAGCAGGTGTGTCGGGAGCTCGGTGTGCAAACCCAGCCAAGAGCATTTCCTGGTTATCTGGGCAGATTAAAGGAACATGGGTGTCTGCTCTCACCTCAGAATGGATTTAGGGTGTTGTCCAGCAATCTTGGGCCAGAAAGGGATCCCACTTCTCTTTTGGGGACTTATTGCACCAGAGAGGGGTGAGGAGAGCCAACCTGGGGGGCTCTGGGAAACTACTGATGGGGATGGAGTCTGGCCTGGCCCCGTGTCTTTGCATGAGAGGCTTGTGAGAAATCGGGAAAGTCAGGAAAGAGCCCCTTTCCTGCCCCGCCCCCGCACCAGACGCCCCATTAGTCCAACCTTCCCCACAATGCACCTGTGAGTGGGGGCTGTCTACCTCCAGTATCTCTGTCTGTGCCAGCTCCGAGTGGTCGCCTGCGCAGTGCAGGTGATGTTTGTTTGGGATAAGGAAGTTCTGAGGTTACTTAAATCTCAACAAAACAGACTTTTGTTGTCCGCATAGACTCTCTCTGTTACTGTTAGGGTATGGTCGCCTAGGCTCGATTTTTCTTTTCCTCTTTGAAAGGCTCCCAGTCTTCCTATTGTAGCTTGTAAACTGAAGCATAGTCCCCCTCTCCCTGGGACCCCGTCCCCTGTCCCCATCCCGCACTGGCACAAACAGTCTCTGTCACCAGCCAGGATCACTGTCCAGTGAGGATTATAACAGGAAGTCTCGGTGGGAGAGGGGCTGGGGATGTTGTGACGGAAGCTCTGGAAAAGCCCTCTGTCTACACCTGCCTTGTCCCTCTCCTGGGCCGTGTCTTCTCAGGAGCTGCTGCTCTGCCCAGACCAACAGGAGCCCGGTTCAGATGCTCCACCTGATTCCCTGGCCCTCAAGTTGTTGTTTGCGTAAGAATGAATTGGTTGGAGAACTTGGTAAAAATTGGGATTCTTAGCAGTCATCCCCCCCCCCCAATTTTTGAGGTTCTGTTTTGTTGCGTGTCGGGGCGGGGAGTGCTCAGATCTACATTTTTAACAAGCTGCCAAAGCCACTCCAGGGCAGGTGGACACTTTAAGAAATGGGGAATTGACTGGATTCTTGGCCAGCTAATGCCCAAACTGAATCTTTTCCTGCTGAAGCTTGCCCAGCTACAAAGCTCTTTTTCTCCTCTTTCAGGAAGCCTTCCTGGCTTGCCTCCACCTGGTCTGCGTCCCCACATGCACTTCTTTGGTTTGTTGGTGAAGGTTTTGATGCAGAAGTCTTGAAATCAGGTGCCCTTTGTACTTGGTTAAGACAGAAATGGCTGCACTTCTGGGCTTGAGGAATAAATTATATCGGCAATCTCTCCCCTTGGGGATGGGGTTGTGAGTTCCCCAGGAGCTTGGAAAGTGCCCTTTAACAGATAGCTTCCTGGTATGTATTTTCGTGTGCCCATGGAGGCCACTGCTACTGCTGGCTCACGTCAGTCACTGTAGGCCATGCCCACTGTCACCACGGGGCTGGTTTGGGTCCTTCACACCAGGTTAGCATCCCCTTCTTCACGTGGCAGATGCACCCAGCTCACCCTACATTAGGACGAGAACGGTCCTGGATGAATTTCCTCCCTTGCACCGCGCCATGGGCTAAAGACGCTCTGTCCAAAAGTGCTTGGGTTCCCTTGTTTTACAGACTGGGTTTGTGCCCAGAGAAATGTCTGCACCAAACCCATCTTGGTTGGTCCCGTGCTACACGGAAGGCCTGGAGGAAGCGTGCAACCCAGAGGAATGCTGAAGTGGCGAGTTTCTGTCAAAGAATTCTTTTCGTGATGTGAATCATCCCGTCCTCCCGTAGCTGGTCTGTTGGTACAGGTTTTTACAAAGACGTCTGAAACCAGGTACCTTTTGTCCTCGGCTAAGACGGAAGTGGCTGCATTTGGGCGAATGATAAAGGAACAGTGGTTCTGGGTCTCCAGGAAGACCTTCGGTCTCTCCCCTTGGGTCTGTGAGGCTTACGGAGGTTTGGAAATGCCCCTAATAGGGCCTGGTTTTAATGGTTTCAGACCCCAGTCCTTTGCCTGAAACACGGGCCCTAGACCTCATTTGACTGCAGTGCTTTCCTTCCCTTCCCTTGCTCTTCATTGGGCTGCGAAGAGCATCCCTGCCCGCCCAGCAATGCCGTCAGGTGGTCATTAGGGGTCTCAGCCCACCTTTTGAGCCATTAATGACATAGTCCCTCTCTCTCGCTGTCAGAGCCTTTCTGATTATTTGCCTTAGACTTCCTCTCGTGCTAATTCCACAAATATTGAGTGCCTGCTGGATGCTTCTTCAGAGGCTGGTGCCATTGCATTGGTTCTCTGGTGCATGGGCTCTGGTGGTCTGTGGGCCAGTTGGAAGTGGACCTGACTGAGCAGTCTTTGTGGAGAGGGGCTCCACTGAGCGGGGGGCTTGAAAGGAAGGTGTCCGAGATGCTGGCCTTTGGGGCCATGTTCTTCAGTGTGTGGGGGAAGCCCTCAGGAGCTCTGAGTGACAGTCATCATTCCTGCATTTGTACCTTCTTCACTTAATTATTTTTTAAAATCTTAACCATTTTTATCATGGTGAAATGTACATCAAATGAAGCTTGCCACCTGGCCCATTCGGAAGTGTGCCGTGAATGGCATGATGTCCACGCGTGTCGTTGTGCGACCGTCTCCACCGTCTGCCTCCAGACCTTTCTCATCATCCCAAAGGGGACGCGGTCCCATGTCACCTCAGTGCCCCGTTCTCCTCCCCCAACCCCTGGCCGCCTCCATTCTCCTTCTGGTCTCAACGAATGTTCATCTAAGTGGAGTCATACAGTGTTGGTTCTTTGCCTCGTTGGGCTTATGTCACTCAGCGTACTGTCTGCAAGGCTTATCCGTGCTGCAGCCTGTGTTAGAACTCCCTCCCGTTCTAAGGCTGAGTGATATTCCCTGTGTGGACGGCCACGCTTGGTTATCTGTTTGTCCCCCGAGGGGCACTCGGGCTGCTTCTCCCTTTTGCCCACCGTGAGCAATGCTGCCGTGAACGTGGCTGTGTAGACACCTGTCTGAGTGCCTGCTTTTGTTCTTCCAGAGTGGAATCGCTGGGTCACGTGATAATTGTATGCACAGCTTTTTAAGGAACTGCCATACTGGTTTCCACAGCAGCTGCCCCGTTTACACTCCCACCAGCAGTGCGTAAGAGTTCTGATGACTGAATCACAGAAATGGAGATCACATGGAGGGTTATCAGCAGGGGAGTGAGGGGGAGAGAAGGGGAAAAGGTACAGGGAATAAGTAGCATAAATGGTAGGTAGAAAATAGACAGGGGGAGGGTAAGAATAGTATAGGAAATGTAGAAGCCAAAGAACTTATATGTACAACCCATGGACATGAACTAAAGGGGGGGAATGCAGGTGGGAAGGGGTGTGCAGGGCGGAGGGGAATAAGGGGGGGGAAATGGGACAAGTGTAATAGCATAATCAATAAAATATAAAAAATTAAAAAGAGAATGATAAAAAATAAAAGGGTTCTGATTTCTCCACATCCGCGCTGACACTTTGTTTTTCTTTTGATAATTACTGTCCCAGTGGGTGTGAAGTGGCACCTGAATAATTTCAAAGGCAGATTGATCAGAGCAGTTAGATATTTTTTGTGTATATTCCATGGGCCTGTGGGGCCTCCTTTTATCTTCGAGGGAGAATCATCTCAGAGCTTAGTGCCCAGGGACGCAAGGAGCCGCAGAGGGCGCAGGCGGGAACTCCGCTCCCAGTCTGCTGCATCTATACTTTCTGCATGAATAGGTTCGCTGTTCTAGCACGTTCTGTAGGTCCCGATTATTTGCACCAGAGTTTTTTCCAAGTGCTTTTGTGCCCACATCCCAACTATCACCCTCAACCTGGTGAAACAGGTGCCACCCCCATTTTCTGGAAGAGGACATCAAGGCCCAGGTGAGTGAAGGGACGCAGAGAGATACTGATCCCCTAACTCCTAACACGGCTCACTCTGGAGAGTGAACATTTTGTAAGCGCTGGTGTAGGGAGGGCTGGGAAGATGGAGATCGGAGTCACGATTTGAGAGAACTCTAGCGGACATCCTCTCTGCCTACTTGTTCTGCGTGGCCAGATTCCATGGATGAAGTTTGCTGAGTGGGGGTTTTGAACAGAACTCGAAAAATTATTTTTCTATAGAACCCTTTTCCGTACAGTCGAGTGGCTTAAGAAATGCCTTTTTGCACTCAGCGGTGAGGTGTCAGATATCTGGGGTCACTCTGAAGGGGAGCCCGGGTTGGTGGCTGGGTTATGACGGTCACCTCCCTTTTAGGGTTTTCGTCCCGAAGCTGTGAGTGGGCCCTGGAAACTCAGTCTGCTCCGGTCGTCATTGGACGTCCCGAGTGTGTTTCTGGCCTCAAGGTAGGGCTAGGCGTTGGCAGTAAGTGTTGTTACCGGCCCCTGGACCGATTGCGTCTGCCCCCCCAGCTTTGCACCTCTTTGCCTCTTAGGGCCTCTGCACCCTTCCCCACGTGGGAGAGGAAAGTGACCTAGTGCCCCTGGAGCCACCAAATGTGCCTTTGCTTCATTTTCATTTTTGTTTCATCGTGGTATCATTTTTTATTTTTGAAATGAAGCAGCAAGAGACAAACCTGAGGCTGAGGTGACAGAATGGACATCCCAAGCCCGGTGGCTTTCTTCTCCCTGGGAGGGGCAGGGAAGAGAGGGTGCCTGCCGTGACCTTCCCCATGACCTCTGCTCATGACTTCACACCAGCCTTGTTTAGTGGCCCCAGGGTCAGGCTGACAGAAGTGTCTGTGAGTCTAAGGGAATCTGTGGCCACTGGCAAACCAGTTGGGAAATTTAGATGTTTGGGTTTTTAATTAAATTTCTTAAGTGGAAACTAGGAATGTGGTTAACCAGAGAGCTGAGATGGGCCTGGTTTCTCATTCCACCCTGCCCACTGGGCTTTTCCGCCCTTCCTGGAATTGCCTCCCTCATCCCTCTCTGCCGCCACCCTCTTTTTGTCCCGTTCACCTCCCTTCACCTTCACGTTGCATGTTGCATTTGAACTTGGCTCCCCCGCCTTTCCGAAACCCTTTCTCTCTGCCCTTGTCATCCGGGCCTGTGTCTGTAGGGCACCAAGTTGGGGGAGAAGGCTCTCTGTGTGTCAGTGTTCCTGGCTCACCGGTCACACTGGCCATTCAGTGTCACCTGTCCCTTAGACTACACCCCAGCCTATTCCTTCTACCTCCCTGTGTCAGGGTTCACGAAGTACGAGGTGCCAAGCAGTGCTGGCTGCCAGAGCAGCAGTGTTTTATTGGAAGCAGAGAGAAGCCAACCTTTTGCTGGCATGGGCAGGGGCTGCCGGCGTCCCTGTTCTCCTTAATCCCCGTGGAGCCTGGATGTGGTCATTATAACTTCTGACGTCCGAGGCTTAGAGACTTTAAGGAATATCCTTGATGCCCCAAACTTTGAAGGATGGGGCCATGGCTTAAACTCAGGTCTTTGCTTATGCCTGACGCTGGGGTCCCGTCCCAGCCTCGTCACCAGTGTCTGTGTATCTGTCTGTGCACATGTGGCTGGGCCCCTCTGGGCTCAATTCCTCGTCCACGGAGGAAGGGTCTTTGTAGGTTGGTGGTGTTTGGTGGCAGGTTACAGAGAAACCACCTCTGACTGGCTTAAGTGATTGGGGTTTTGGCTGTTCACATAACTGAAGTCAAGGGGTTGTGCTTTCGGGCGATCTGCCGGCTCTTTCTCTAGCTCTTTGCATCTGAGGTTGACCTTCCTGGTAGGAGCGGAAAGAGCAGAAGCGTTTACAGGCCTCCTGCTTCTAGAGACCCAGGGCAGGAGAATGGCTTTGTGTCAGTGTTCCTGGGGGCCGACCCTGGACCCAGCCCTGTGTCCAGCAGATGGACACATTGGTGGCTGTGCTGTGGCACATGCCTTGTTCCTGGGTCTGTGGGGCCAGGTCCCCTCCCCAGAACCACTGGGATTCTGCAAAGGGAAATTGAGGCCCTAAGGAAGCCGGGATAGGGGAAGGGAAATGACACCGAACGTTGCCAACGAGTGAACTGGGCGGCAGGATGCTACGCTGCGTGGTGGGGGCAGGGAGTCCATTCTGTGTACCTTTGCATACCTAGTACCTAGGAGAGGGCAGGGGCATGTTAGCGCTCAGTGAAGGTGATAAATGAATGAACCTCATTCCTGCTCTGAATCTCTGACCCCGAGAGCCCACTTTTACTCCTCCAGGGAGCTGGGAATTTGGCTCTTGGACCTCTAAGTCCAGTCTTGTAGTAGGTGGCCTGTGACTGGATTTCCATGTACCCGTGCCAAAGAGCTGATTACTGGGATGGCAATCTGATGCTTGGGGTGGCGCCTCCCACCTGAGGTTTCTTCAAAGCCAAGGGAACACCTTCCCTAACTCTGTGCTTTTCCAGACCCGTGGTGTTGCTCCTGGTCGGCCTGTGGAGGCAAACTGTGGTCCATCCCTGGCGTGAACCTGGCGATGTGGGGGCTGGCTGGGGGGCGGCGCTGATGGGTGTGTGCAGACTCCCGGCTGGGCTCTGTGTTGGGCGCCCAGGGAGGAGGCTGAGCACAAGGACATTTATGTAGCGGCTCCATCGTGTTTACACATTCACGTGCCACCCGGTGCTCCGACTCCGGGGGGCTCCCCGTTAGACAGACGGCCCTGACCCCCAGGCTGTTGCGCTCAAGGTGGGGAACGCTGGTGTGCCTGCTTCGTCCGCACGTTTCGCAGGTAGGCTGTCTGAGTGGCAGTGCATCGTGCTTGTGGGCTGGTTGTGCGAGCCTTTGAGGAAGCCGCGCTGCCTGGCAGGCGTCACCAGCCGTCCTCGATGGGCATCGTGCGGGAGAAGCTCACTGTCCCGGTGATGGGTCGTTTCTACTCTGAAGCTTGAGTCTGAATGGCCTTTTTAGAGCATGTGGTGAGGTGGGAGGGGAGGGGCGATTATCATGTATTAAACAGGGATGTCCCAGGAAGCATGCTAGCTATGTATTTTGTATTGCCCGGTTTAATAGAGGAGCAAGCTGAGTCTCCCAGGGCTTAAGTTTCTTGTCCAAGGTCACCATCACCCTGCTGGTCAGCGGCAGAGACAGAACTTGACCTGTCTCCCAGTCAGCACATGACTGCATCCACCTAGCTTCTCGCTGCAAGCTTGGATCCCTGCTTCCCGAATGTGCTGGAAGTCACAAGTCCAATGCACTTGATAAGGTCTCTGTAGCTATGATTCCTCCTTCATGTCTTCCTCCCCAGTAACCTGCTGGCAAGTTTAAAACAGTTTCCTCTCCCGCCTCCTGATGGAGGTGAGGCCTGCATCCTGGCAGGTAGGAGTGGAGCTGGATGGAAAGTGACTCCGCTCTCCTTCACGGATGACACGGTGAGGTCAACGTTACAGTAGCTAATACCCAAGTCAATGGAACGGTTCATCTGCTAGAGTTGTCCCTGATGAGGAGCTTTGTTAACTGCTTCCCAGGTGCCAGGCCATCCTCACCTCCATCTCCCCCGATCTGAAAGCTGGTTTGGAGCGCTGTAAGCAATGGCCCACCCTCTCCCACGGACAAGCATGGCGTCAGGGTCCAACATGGGTCTGTGTGTCCTTAAGATCAGTACGTTTTCCCTCAGTATTGTCCTTCCTCTCACTCGGGAGAGGCACATGCCCCAAACCAGCACCAGCATCAGGTCCCCATGTTGAAATGCCCCAAAGGGTGTGGAGGTCAGAGCATGCTGAGCTGAGCTCCATCCACATTTTCACTGCGATCGTTGGCATTTCGAATGATGGTTCTGGGGCGGTCCTAGCGTCGTCCTCGCTGAAGAAGGCCTGTGAGGTGGGGGACACATGTGTCAGTGGCACAGGCAAGTGGACGGGCCCCCTATCGAGGCATTTGATGTCAGTGTTGTGGGGAAGGGTCCTGACTCTCACTTCCCAGGTCAGTGCCGTGTGCTTTTTGCTCCTTGAGCTCCAGGCTTAGGTGAGCTTCTGGAGCAGACCTGTGGCTCAGCTGGCCCTTCCGATGTTATACTTGGAAACCGGAGAGAGCTGTCTGATGCTGTACCAACATCACCCCCAGATGGGACCAGGGACAGGTGAGAAGTCCTTGCCCCATCTGAGCTGCACTCCCGTCAGCCACCGTGGACTCTGTCCTTTGCACAAAGAACCTTTAAATTGACATGTTTGGGGGGGTGGAAACCAGAGCCTGTGTGGCCTTATGGTTGGGGAAAGGGAGGGGAGTCAGACTGTGTCTCATTCATTGGACTGAACCTTGGATTCCTTCTCCCTCTTACTGTCTCTCCCCTTCTTGGCTTAAACTGTGTCCAACTTAAACCAATGGACCAGCTTCCTGGCTCTGTCTGTTTGGACTGTGTCGCATTTCTGCTCAGATGCGGCTGGACTTAATTGGGGAAGAAAATTTCCATATTCTACCCAAGAGGTCCAGTGCACTTCTGGCTTTCTTCTTGGCAGTGTAAAATTTGGGCTGTGACCTCCGCTAGCTTAAGTGACGTGACTTATTTAAAGGTAGCACACACACTGTAACCTGCAGGGCAAATGTGAGTGACCAGCCCCAGGAACCTTCTTTGGCTTGAGTGGGCCGAAAGCAGCGGCGTGGAGGGAGAGGAGGCCGTGAGGTCAGTTCTCCCTTTTCGGGGTCTGCCCTGGGTCTGTCTCAGCGCACTCTTCCCTGAGGCCTGTAAGCTGCTCCTGCCTCGTGGTCCGAGTCTCTCTCCTCTGCTCCCTTCCTCTCCCAGAGCAGACGCGGTGACAGTCACATGTGGAGGGGACAGAGAATCCAGTACTGTGCAGTGGTCGTCCAGGTTACACTTGGATAAACTCCCCAGTGGCGTGCTCACCTCTATGTTGGCAACATTTTCATTTTCAGCCAATCTCTTCCTTTCCCTGAGCATCTACAGTGGTAACAGCCGGTAAGATTATGTTACATTGTTAACGAATATTTTGTTACCGCCATGAGTGTTTCACACGCGTGGGTCCCTTTTCCTCAATAGAATCGGCCATGCATTTCTGATGTCTCAGCGCCTGGCCTGATGCTGACCAGTAAAGGCGAAGCACGCATTAGGTGACTCAGCAGGTGGACAGCCCACGCTGCTCTGCCATTTCGATGCTGTGTGCCCGTGGAAGCTGGGCCCACGGACTCTGGCCGGATCATCCCCACACAATCCATTGGAAAAACAGCTCTGCGTCTTTGCTCCGAGTGGTCCTGAGCAGTGCACGTTTCTGTCCCTTGGCCTTAAAAAGGTGGCTCAGCCACAAACCCTGGGTTTTGCCCAGCTTCAGTCTCCTCACCTGTCTGGGGGCTTTGGGCAACTTGCCCCGCATCTCGGGCCTCAGTGTCCTCCTGCGTACCTCAGACGTGTGCTAGATGGCCCCTAGATTAACTTCCGCATACAGGACGCCTCCTCGTGTTTCTCTGCTTTCTGGAGATGACCGTGAGCAAGGCAGGCAAGAAGGAACACCCGCTTGTTCCCAGAGCTCACGCCGCTCCCAGCTTTTTCTCCAGCACCGCCCTGCCTCTTGGAGAAGTACTCAATTAAACATCAAGGAAATCAAAATATAAAAGTCTCGTAGGGCTGCCTTTATAAAACATCACTTTTGACAGCCTGGGACGTCTTCAGCAATCTGTTAGGGTGACCTTGTACCAAAATAAACAACCACAAGAGTAAATTACCCTCCCTGCCCTGTGGCCGGAGAGGATTTTATTTATTCAAGGGCCTTGGGGTGCTCTGCCTGCCCCTTTTCCAGAATGAAATGTGGATGCAAACCACCTACAAACGATTGATCTTTCAGGGCAATGGAATAGAGGCCCTTCATGTAGGTAACAATGAGATTCTTTTTTGCGTGCTGGTGGGTTCACCTCCTGGATTTGGGAGGCGGAGGGGCAGCTGCAAAGCAAACAGCCAGCAAGCAGAATTCATCTCTGTGGGTTGCTCGTCTGCTTGCCTTTCCCTTGCTCTTGAGGCTGAGACGCCTTGTTTCACCCTGAATGGTTCTGGGGAGTGAGAAGGCCTCCCCACACCCCCTTCTCCCTCCTGCCCTCGCCTCCCTCCTCTGCTCTTGGGGAAAAAAAAATCCTACCCCCGTCAGCATCCGTGTCTTTAAGAATTCCCTCCATTGTAGCCCAGGGACAGAGACCCTTCTGTGAAAGTCTGTTGGAGGCCTGTCCTCGGTGACACCCCGCCCCCCCATATTAAAAGACCATTGAAACAAGCTCCCCATTCTCCTCTGGAGAGGGTCCCTCTGTCCCTGGCCAAGAGACTCTTAAGGGAGCGTTTATCCTGGGACACTCAGTTTACAAAGAGGGCTGGAGTGTCAGATAAACTCACTCAGGCCCGAGGGGGGAGGAGGACAAAACCCCCTTTATCTTGCCCCTGCCGGGAGACCGGTGGGTGTGTGTGGCAGAGCACAGGGAGGGTTCTGGGGCCTGTCGGTGCCCCGTCAGGTTATTGTGTTACCATTTCATTTTTAGGGGGAATCTCCAGAGTGGACGCTTGTCTGTAACTCCGCCGGAATCCCCTCCCCTGTCTGCTCTCGGTCTTCGGGAGGCTGTTGGGCAGGTCTGCCCTTGGTTTGGTGGGGAGAAGTCCCCAGCTTCTTTGTGCGGCCTATCTGGGCAAGGAAAGGCTCACCCGCTCGGTGGGCCGGGTGCCCCGCTGTGTTTTAGAAGGCGTTTGGTCGAAGGGCAAACCTCATGGAGAAATTTGGCCACCTGGGGGGGTGAGCGTGCACCTGCATGCACAGTCCATCTGGGTGTGTGCGCGCGCCCTGTTGGTGTGCGCGCCATCTGGGTGTGTGTGGGGGGGTGGGTACCTCTGATTCCCACATGGTCGCAACCATAATTGTCTGGCATAGCCTTTGCTATATGTGGCATGGAGTTTTCCACTCAGTCATGTAAACCAGAAGTTTCCATGATTGGCTATTCATATTGGATTAATGTTTGTTGAACACCTACTAGGTGCTCTGTACTGTATCAATGTCTCAATTCTAACAGCATCCCGCGGACCTGGAAGGCTAGGCTCAGAGAAGGCAAGCACCTCACCGAATGCTACCCAGCAGTGGAATGTCTGAGATTCCAGCCCCGATGTGTCCGGTGCTCGGGCCTCTGCCTGCTGCAGAGCTGGAGGACCCAGGGCAGCTCGGGGTGGGGGTGTGGGGGATGCCTCGGGGACTGAGGTCACAGCAGATCTGAGGATACTGTCAGGCCCTTGCCTTCTGCTGCTGGCTTGGTTTGGACTTGTCCACCACCTTCCTGCATTTCCCCTGCCCCACCACCCTGGCACTGGCTGGGGACCTGTCACTAAGATGCCAGAGAGTTGAAGCCATGTTCTATCGTCTGCCCTATGTCCCTAGTACCTGGGCCCTTGGAGGGCTCAGCACCCATACACACTCCCTCCAGTGGGGAGATGGCAGAGAGGCTGGAGCCGCTACAGCTTAATAGGGGCTAGGAGGGAGGAGCCCAGCCGCTTTGGCTGCACTGGGGGACCTTGCTGGAGCTGTGGCCAAGACAGACCTGTCCCCACGAATCCTTAGAGAGGAGCCCTGACCTAGCTCCCAGCCCCGACTCTGTGACTCTGTCCTCTCATTTCCTCTTCTCAGGGCAGTGCTGGGCTCCAGGAATGGACTTGTGAGTGTGAGAGTGTGTGTGTGTGTGTGTGTGTGTGTGTGTGTGTGGTTGGGGAGACAGGAGGGCCGGTTCCTGGGATCCCCAGGTTGCCTGAGTGCCATCTCTGTATGGCCCTGCTTTCCCCCCTGTCCCAGGAGTGAGCGGCCTGCAGGAGCCCTGGGAGTTGAAGGGCTCCCCCAGGATGGCTTCTGGCTGAGTTCAGAGGGATGTTCTCATATCACAGCTGCCAGGGCCATTGGGGGCTCACATCTCAGGGGCAGGAGGCTCCTGGCCTTCCCCTTGTCTGGCTGAGTTCCTCTTGTCCTAGCGGGGCTGGACTTGAGGTCATTCCACCTGGGGCCTGCCTAGAGTGTGAACAGGAGGGTGAGGGTCACCCTGGAAACGTGGGGACTAGCGGGGGAGAGGCTTTGGTGAGAGCTGGACCCCTGGGCCCCACAGGCAGGCACCCTCAGGAGGGCGGGTCTCAGAAGCACAGTGAGCTGGGACCTGGGGCCTGGGTGGGGAAGAGGCAGGAGGGAGGGTGGTTTTGGGAATTCGGGATGGAGCTGCAAGGGGTCATGCAAGAAATGAGCCACGTTCCATTCCACGGTTACACGGCCCCACGGGCTCTGATGACTGCAGGGAGCAGAGGTCGCAGGCTGGGGGTCTGGGAGGCAGGGAGGGAGTGAAGGAGAGGGGCCGAGATTCTGGTCTTGGTGGTGGGGGCTGGGAAGGACAGTAGGGATGAGGATGTGGAGTGGGGGTGGGTGCTTGACATGTGGGAGAAACAGTGGCAACCCCCTCGGACAGTCGGAGGGTGGGCCACTGTGTCCTCAGCCTGTTCCTGGACTGGTCTCCCAGGACCAGACCAGGACAATGACAGTCACTGGCCTGAGGCCCCTGCCGACCATGGGATCCGGAATAGTCCCCAGGGATGCGTCCACCACCATGGCAATGTCCACCAGACGGGACCACCCCCTGCACCCCCCAGCCCCCGCCTCCCAGCCGCTTCTGGCAGGGTTGTGGCCTTTGCAGGGGCGCCCTGGCCATTTCTTCACCCTGACCGCTCTGTGAGCACGGTTTTCACGCAGGGGATGTGTTGGGCCCCCTCGCTGCGTTAGATAGAGGCTTTGGTCTCACCGATCCGTATGTTTGTGATGTAGAGGCCGGCAGGAGAGTCGCGTTGGACCCTTGGTCGAAGCATCTGGGTCCCTCAGTCTTAGCTCGTTCCGTCCAGCTCTCAAAACGAAATAGCCGTGTGCTCTCGGGTGTGCACAGGCGGGGCCTCATCAGTGCGTCTGGGCGCGCGCACCGGCTCATTTTCTCCTGTCCCTCCACCCACATGTCCCTGGGGCCTGAGTCGCCCCTGCCCTGATCGATATGTCACCCCACTCTCCACCCCTGCCCGGAGGAGGGTGGAGCGCTGGCCGTGGTGGCCGTGCAGACATGAGTGCCCATTGGCCTATGCTGCCTGATGGAGGACAGGGAGGGGCAGGCAGGCCAGGTGGAGATCAGAGGTCAAGATGCCCACCTCATGGATGGCTGGGGAACGCACTGCTGAGTATGAGGTCAGGGCTTGGAGCAGTGGACTGCACAGGTAGGGTGGCTGCTGTCCCCTCCCAGCTTCTTCCCCACCAGAGGAAAGCTAGAGGCTCTGGGGACTGTTTTGTAGATGCTGGAACAATCCAGGTGTGAGTCTGTTTGGGCAGGATCCACGTGTCTCTTATTCTGGCTCCTCACTCCTACACACCGGTACAGCCCACATTCACACAGCCGGGACAAGCCCTTCCTGCTAATCAGTGTCCCCTGGGCCGCAGCAGTCCCGGAGTGCGCCTGATCAAACTCACTGGTTTGTCGAGGGGGGAAAAGTCGGTCTTCGCCTGACTTAATCCCTCTTCTACCCCTTTCATCACTGACTCTTTCAAGGGCTGAGGAGGAGGAGCCTTACTGGTGGAAGCCGTGTTTTGGAAAACTTACCGAACACCCTTCTCTTTTGTCACCTGCACTGTTAATTGCCGCCTTCGCACATTCCCTGTACTTGCAGGCCTGGCGGGAGGGCGGGGCTGGGCGATTGAAGGTGCCACCGGTGTCGCCTGTCTCTGGACCAAGTGTTCACCTGATAAGATGTGCACGGCGGGGGGGGGGGGGGGGGGGGGCGGGGAGACACTTTAGCCCCGGCAGCCTTCTCTCTCCGCTTGACATAAGACTCCTGTTCTTTGGTTGGGGGAGGGCGACCCTTAGCACAAGGGAGACTTTAGCTGGGAAGGGGGAGCTGGGCAGGCTGGCGGAGTTGGTGGCAGGAGGTGGAGGAGTGTTGTCATTTATTAGGTCCGTGGAAACAATACGGGGTTTGTCTCCAGGGCACGGTGGTGCCGGGGGAGGCCAGCCAAGATGGGCCCAAGCGGGAGGAAAACAAGCACAGGTCTGACGAAAATGCGGTGGCTCCGAGGAGCAGGGAGAAAAGCACCTTTGTTTCGGGAGGTCAGGGCAAGCAGGGCTGGGGGAAGGAAGGAGCATGTGAGGAGGACTCTGGTGCTGGAGAATCGCTGCTTCTGTCCCGGGCCCCTGGGCCCCTGAAAAGGGGCTTCAGAAGACCAGGTGACCAAGTTTCTGGGGTGGCTGGTTCCAAGGCTTTGCTTCTGGGTGGTTTGGGGGAACCAGTTCCTTATCAGCTCTGCTCCTTGGGGGTGGCCTGTGAGAAGACACCACATGAGAGGGTCCCTGGGGCTTGGGATGGAGGATGGATAGAGGGCTCTGCCGTGATTCTGTGATTCCGTGGCTCCCGCTGGGCTACAGTTCCGCACAGGCCGGTTGATCTGGCTGGACAGAGAAGCCCCTGAGCCCGAGGATAGACGCTGTGGCGCCTGGGGAGAAAGACACCAGAGGGCGCCCTTCAGCTGGCATGCTGTATTGATGGAGACCTGAGGTACCTGGAGCTGCAGGAGGAGGAGAGAGAGACCTTGCTGCAGGAGTGCTTCCCTCTTGAAGCCCTCCAAGACCACCTCCTGACCTTTTCTACAGGCATCCCTACTCACCTCTGTGGATGTGTACCCCCAACCTAGTGACTCACTTGTGCTTCTAAATAATGATTTCTTTTTAAGCCAGAGGGTCTGGAGGACTGGTTCTGGTCCCCCTTCCCTTGTGGGCAGAAGCATAGCTTTCACTGCTGTGAGCCTGTACTCC
Source organism: Desmodus rotundus (assembly GCF_022682495.2). Lineage (NCBI taxonomy): Eukaryota > Metazoa > Chordata > Mammalia > Chiroptera > Phyllostomidae > Desmodus > Desmodus rotundus. The sequence continues at coordinate 84,251,491 of NC_071395.1, forward strand.
TGGGTGAGGCTGGCCTTGCTCACACCGTGGGTGTGCCAGTGCGAGGACTCCAGCAGGCAGAGCAGCCCCGAGACAGCGAGGTGGTGGCCATCCCCCTAGTTATCAGCTTTGTCCCCAGGCTGCAGCCCGTAAGAAGCCCGTGCTGGGTGAACTTGGACTGCCGGCCACTGGCCCGTGGGAGACGCGATGGGGAACCCTGGTGCTGGGTGTGCAGGTGCAGCTCTGACAGGCTCCGCTGTGGGTGTCGGAACAGCCTCGGGGCCTGTGACGGGAGAGACACGCATTCTGCATGTCGAGGTGGTTGTGATCTCACCTGTGGCTGGGTGTCAACAAGAGCACTATGAGTACTGATATCCGCTGTCAATAGCACTTGCTAACCCGATGGCGATCCCGTGTTCCAAGCATTGACTGTTTGAAGACACCCCCCCATGCACGTACACACGGTGGTCCCCACTTATCCACGGGGGGTACGTCCCAGGACCCCCACTGGATGCGGGACACCACACTCTGTATCTGCCTGCACACGCTCACTGTCTCTCTCCCAGGAAGCACTTGGTGTCTCCTTCCTGGCGTCTCCTTACAGCTGGCATCGCTGCTCTCGCGTTCTGGGCCCCTCTCAAGTAAAAGAAGGGCCCCTTGAACCCAAGCGCTGTGTTTCCATGACAGTCTGCTCACGGCTGCTCGGTGACTGCGGACAGGGAGCGCCTGCAGGGTGGGGACGCTGGACAAAGGGATGAGTCACATCCTGGGCTACTCAGAACAGTGCACAACATAGAACTTATGAGCTGTTTATTTCTGGAATTTTCCATTTAACTTTTTCCAGCTGTGGTTAACTGGAACCGTGAAAGGTGAAACCGCAGATGGGGGGCGGGGGGACTACTGTAGGTGCAGGCACGCTCAGACACGCGGGTGCACACACACACGCTCATGAGCTCCGCGTGGGGACCACACAAGGCAGGCGTGACTATGATCCCTATTTTACAGGCGAGGACACTTGAGGCACAGAGAGGGCAAGTAACTTACCAACGGTCACACAGCTATCACGTGGTGCCACCTGGCTCCAAACCCAAGGCTGTGCAGTAGGCGATGTTGCCACGCACCTGGGGGCCTCTCTGTGCCAGACAGTCTGTGGTCATGCCAGCTCTCCCATAGCCTTGTGAGGGCCGCTGTTCATCTGGTTTTCTGGCTCGCAAAGGTCAAATGGCTGGGCCCAAGGTGACCCACTTGCCTGCTTACTCTAACGGGTGGTGTTCCCTCCCAAAGACACAGGAGGTTTCCCCTGTTAGTTGTTGACAAGTCACCTTCCAGGAGTTTTTGGAACTGAGTTACAGTTTTTGTGTTTGAAGGCAGGGCTGGGGAAGCCAGCAGGCTGCGCCCCGCTCCCCAAGCCCAGGGCACTGGTGGAAGGAGGAGGGGCTCCCTCTCTGCCCTGTCTGGGAGGTGCCTGTCCTCTGGGTCCCCCTGCCCCTCTTCTGCCCTGCTCTGCTCCCGGGTTCCTGGAGGCCCTGCTGACTCCACTGCCCCTGCCCGATTCAGGAGCCTGCACATCGCCCATGCGATTTCCCTTTTCTTTTCCTCCTTTGGTTCTCCCACACCGGTCCTTTACAAGCGCACACAGGCCCACGAGGACAGCCCACATAAGCTGAGACGGGTGGATGCAACCCGTTTCTTCCCTGAAAGAACGGCTCTCCTCTTCCCTCTGGGGTTGGCGGGCTCCAGGGCCTCTTTCGCTTTTTGTGAGGGTACCCGGAGCTGAGGAGGAGGAGGGACAGTGGATGCTGTCTCTGGCTGGCTTTTTGGCCTGGAGGTCTGGAATCCTGAGGGTCTTCTGAGGGAGGCAGAGAGGGACAGCAGGTTCTGGGAGGCCGTTCCCTTCACGGCCCTCCGTAGTCCGTTCATCTCCACTGCAGGTAGCTCAGTGTCCTCCTGCCCGGTGCCCTTCCTCCTCCTCACCAACGCACGGCTCCCTCTCCAAAGGGGCACAAGGTGCCCAGTGATGACTGAGCACCTACTACGTGCCAGGCCCTGTGCGCTCTGTGCTGTCTCTCTCCTCCTGACAGACATTGGAAGGGGTTCCCTTGCTCTGTGCAGTTTGAGATGTTAGGGATCCTGCCCCGCATCGCAGCCAGTGGGAGGCAGAGCGCGGGTGTTAAACCTGCTCGGGACTGGAAGGCTGTGCTCTTCCCTGACCTCCTGTCCCTCATCCACACTGGCCGGGCCCCCAGCCCCTCGGAGAAGCCTTCCTTGGGGACCCCCACCTTCCACACCACAGCTTGACCTCTGGACTTTTCAAACCCCGACTTTTCAGATCCTGGTTATGAGATTTCATCTTCAACTACCTTGAGGTGCTTTTAAGGGTATCCACGGGGTTGTAAACCCGAAAATAGCGCTTTTTCTATTACGTTCGCATCACCCAAGGAGTCTAGCGTAGTACCGGGCCCATGGCATGGTCTCTTCAAGTACCTGTTAAATTGAGAGAAAAGGCTAAAACAGGCATTTGAGTGCCAACGTCAGGCCGCCTTCTGGTGACACCGCAGGTGCAGGCGCATACTGCTTGCATCTGGTGACACCGCACGCGCAGGCACATACTGCTTGCATCTGGTGACACCGCACGCGCAGGCGCATACTGCTTGCATCTGGTGACACCGCACGCGCAGGCGCATACTGCTTGCATCTGGTGACACCGCAGGTGCAGGCTCATACTGCTTGCATCTGGTGACACCGCACGTGCAGGCGCATACTGCTTGCATCTGGTGACACTGCACGTGCAGGCGCATACTGCTTGCATCTGGTGGCACCGCACGTGCAGGCGCGTACTGCTTGCATCTGGTGACACCGCAGGTGCAGGCTCATACTGCTTGCATCTGGTGACACTGCACGTGCAGGCGCATACTGCTTGCATCTGGTGGCACCGCACGTGCAGGCGCATACTGCTTGCATCTGGTGACACCGCACGTGCAGGCGCGTACTGCTTGCATCGTCTCACAGATGAGAAAACTGGCGTGCCAGGGTCACACAGCAGGGGCTGGCAGCGCCTGGGGGCAGGGGACCTTCTTGGTAAGGTTCGCTGGTGACAGGTGCTGGGTGCGAGAGTGAGGCTTGATTCTTTTCCCTCTGAGCTGCCTTCCTGGCCACGCACTTTTTATTTTTAAACCAGCTTGATTGAGGTATGATTTATATGCAGTCAAGTTCACCTGTGGTAAATGTACAATGCGGTGGATTTTAGTGCGTGTGTAAAGGTGTGTGGCCGTCCCCATGATGCAGCTTTGAAACATCTACATCGCCCCCGAAGGTGTCCCATGCCTGTTCGCAGTCCATCTGTGCTCTGGTGGCCTGGCCGAGGCCACACCCATCTGCTCTGCGCCTTCGCCTCTGTGGACACCTGTGCCCGTGGAACCCCACACCTGTAGTCCTATGCACCTGGCCGCCTTCACGTAGCATGATTCTGAGAAGGTGGCCGCCACCAGCTTTCCAGCGAGTCCTGTGTATGTGTCCAGGCTTGAATACGTGGAGGCGACGGGGTGAACCGGGAACATGCCCTGTGGGTGGCTCGGGTGGAGCCGGGCGGGGGCAGGGCGGGGCGGAGGGTGCACCCGGAGGTCTGAGCAGTGTCTGGTCTTCAGTGCCTCCTGCCTGGGCTCCTGGTGCCTCGTCTCACCTTGCCAGCCAGTTTTAATGGACCTGGCTTCCTGCTTCCTGGCTGTTATGACTCAATTAAGTCACAATGACAGACAGAGAAGGTCTGTTTCCTGGCAATTAAAGTAAGAGGAAGATTGGAACTTGATGCAGCCCTCCTCTGGCTGGGAAGGACCTGACTTCCCTGTTTCCCTGCTCCCCCAGCAGGGGCCGGGGAGGCCTTGACCATCCCCCTTCCTCGCCAGGGCTCCCCCAGCTGAGGGTGATGTTCTCTTCCCTGGCTGAGTCTCAAGGCGGTTGTATCAAGGGCAGTGATGCCCATTTCATTTCATTTTCAGGCCTCTTCTTCCCTCCTGGCCCAACCCTGACCCCGGGAGACAGGGAGGAGCGGTTCATTCGTTCTGCAGACCCATCTTGAATGTCTGGTGGGGTCAGGGGAGGAGAAAGGTGAGGTAGACTCAGCCCCAGGTGGCCGGAGGCTTGAAGGTGGGAGCTGGGAGAGAAGGTGTGAACTGAACAACCTTGGGTGGTGCATACAGGCAGAGTGGACAGGGGCACCTGCTGCTTGGAGTGGCTGAGAAGAAGGGCACAGAGAACCCAGAGGACTGGGTGTAGGAGGGAAGAGGGGACTTCGGGGTGGGCGGGAGCATGTGGCCCCCTGTGGCCAGAGAAGGTGGAAAAGCTTTGCTCTGAGGCAGGCAGCCCCCAGATGTCCCATCAGGGCCACCCTTAACCTGCCATCAGGGGAAGAAGAGAGGTCATGGGAGATGTCAGCTCCCCGCTCTAGATGGACTTGACCATGGCCTTGGGGGAAGCGTGTGGAGAGTCGATGCTTTTCTCTGCTGCCATCTCTCTGAGGTGCTCTGTGAGTTTCTCTTTCTGTTTTAACCACTATTTAACCCATACTTGTTATTCACAACAATTTGATAGTTAACAAAAGCTCTCGGGAGACTCCAGCCTCCGTGTCGCGCATTTGCGTTTCTGCGGGTCCCTCCCGTCCTGCGGCCCCACTGGGCGGTGCAGACTCGGAGCCTCCGACCACGCGGTCTGATTCTCACTTTCGGCTCCACCTTCTGTTTTCCTTTTCTGCGTTCTTACGTTCCTTGTCTTTGCATTTAGCTTCAATGCCTATACAGTAGCCCGCAAAACTAACATCACAGTTTGCTTACTACAACTACTGAGTGTTCGGAGCACGGTTTTAGTTTAATCTTATTATATAAACGGCGCGTCAAACATTTCCCCTCCTTTTTGCCTTCTGACCACACGGGGTATTTTGGTAACAGGGTGGGAGCCGCTGGTGTTTTCCCAGTCTCTGGTGTCATCTTTTCCTCTGCGCTCAAACTCCGTATCCCGGAAACACGTGGCGGTTCCTCAGTGTCACCTTTGGCCCCGCCTGGCACCCAGCTGCAGCTTAAGGACTGACTGCTTGTCCCCTGAGTGGCTTTCCAGGTGCAGGTGGGATGCTGAGTTCTCAAAGGAGCCTCCAGCAGACATATGTCCCTCTTCTCGTCCTGGAAGGACCGCTGGATGCAGGAGGGTTGGAAAGAAGGGGACAGCCTGTGTGGAGCCCTTCTAGGCACTGAAGAGTCTTCCTCCTGTAAACCCTGCCCCAGCTCAGCAGCGCTGAGTGCTGAGTGCCGAGCAAACGCCCCTTGAGGGAGAAAAGCTGCATTGTGCTGCTCCCCGTGCCGATGGCCTGGCCTCAAGTGCCACCACTTGCCCTAAGTGGCACTGCAGAATGTGTGTGCATGTGCATGTACACACGGTGATACACGCACACACATGTGTGACGGGGGAGGCCGAGCCTTTATTCCAAGAGAGCTCTTGTAAGTGATTCCTTTCATGAAAGGAGGGAGGGCGGCAACAAGTGTCAGGCGGTAAACAGGCCACAGTGAGTGGTGCTCGAGGCTGTTGCTGTTCGTTCTCAAACCGGCCGTGATGTTAAAACTGTGTCAGAAAATTTGAAGGCGTGACGGTGGCCTGAAGAAGGAATATGCCTGGTGTGTCCTTAAAGCCTTGACCAGAGGTCCCTGTCACCCTGGTGGTATCTGTCTGTTTTCCTAGGTCGCGTGGCATGAGGGCCGACGAGTCAATGGACCATTGTTTTCTTAAGTCCCCAGGGCTGGGCTTTGGGGTTCCATTTCTCACCACAAGGCTGCCATAAACATCTTCGTTCTTTTACATCTTTTCCCCCCCTTAATAATAGCAGCACTTGAACTGACTTGAGTCTCTGATCTGCCAATCCTAACCCCTCTCTAGGTCCTTGAATCTCTGGTGAGGGTAGGGGAGAGGAGCAAAAATGTGCCCCCTTCCTGGTTGTCTCTCCCAGGTCTTTGCAGGTGGGGCATCACTGGAAGCCTATGGACTTGGCCTTCACTGTGGCCAGGGCCATCTCAGCTTGCTCTTCTTCCTCTGAGCCATGCACCCCTCCTCTCTTTATTGTCCGTTGCTTCAAATCAAAGCTCTCGTTTTGGGGAGGATGGCACCTCACTGCTGTCTCTGCTTCTTGAGCCCCAAGTGGGCTGTGTTCTCCAGACTTCCCCCTGCTTGTCATCTCCCATCTGTTAGTCCATCTGTCATTCGGGGTGCAACCCTCCCTCTTTGTCCTCCTTCCCCCTCCCTTCCCCTTCCGGAGCTTTTCCCTGCCCCACCCCCCATACTTGGCTACTTCCTCCCCCTCTTCATGGATGAGGGTGGCCAGGAGTCCAGCAGCCAGTGTCAAGTGGAATGGGTTCACGGCCAAGACGGGGGACACCCAGCTTGTCTCTCTGCTTCTGGAATCCCTAATCCAAGTACGGAATCAGGGACCCTGCTCCCTACCCAGCCCCCTCTCCCGGCTGCTCAGGGCTGTGTTCTCTCATGGGCACTTGTGCCTTCCTGGGCCCCCTTCTCTTTAAAAAAAATATTTTATAACTATGTTGGTATAAACATGAACATATTAATTTTACATATTGAGACGTTTCCTTCCGTCTAAAGCTTGTGTTCATTTTTCTTCTGATTTCAAAGTAGAACATGTTCATGGGCCCTGGCTCCGTTCCCTGAGCCCCACTTGCCGCGGCTGAGCCCCTCCCTCTGAGACGAAGGGCCCTGACCAGTGGCTACAACCCTTAGCTGGGGACCCGCCCTGAGCTCAGCCAGCCGCATTCTCCCCAGGTTCGTCCCAGCTCCAGGTCGCCAAGGACAGGCCTCCGGACCATGGGCTCCTGTTGGCCTTTGGGGAATTTCTGCACTAAAGTAGAAACCTCCCCAGGCCGAGCTGGACTTCCAGACGGGCCCTAGAAAGTCACTTTGGGGACTCACGTCCCTCATCTGCAAGGTGGGGTGATGGAGCCGCCTTACGGGCGCCAGGGACTGTGTGATGTGGCAGCACATACGTGTGCCTTGTGTGTGGGAGGAAATGCCCTGCGAGGCCATGTGCTCTGCAGGTGTTCAGTGGCCCCATCTCCTCATCCCTGCAGCTCTTGGCAGGCGGGGCTTAGTGCAAATGCACACTGAAGGGCCCTCGTGTGCTGCTGTGTCCCCAGCTGCCTACTTACTGACCACCCCTGTGGATGAACGTAGGGAGGTGGGGGTTCGAAGGTGTGAGGCTGAAGAGGGCCTGAATCTTGCAGCATCTTGCAGCTCGGATAGTGGGATAGTGATGAGGTCTGGAGGGCGCCTTTTCTCATTCTGGTGTTTCTGCCATCGGGGCCTGACCAGGTCTGTGCCAGCCAAACTCTTGGGCTGCGGCGCCCTCTAGTGTGTAAGTCAGGTTTTACAGTCGCCTCTACAAATTCACCAACTTCGGCTTGGGGCTGAAGAACTGAAAATCAAGGACATTGCTTTTAAGAAGTCATACATCTTCACAAACTATAAGCATACTCATACCGGGCCTCGCCGCCAAGAGGGTTTAAGGCAGATTACTTAAAATTTTATTTTTATAAGGAAATAAAGTGAAGGTAGGAAAAACAAAGACAGAAAACATGATGAAGCCGTGGATAAAATAATCCCTGTGTAATTGCTAAGGGTGACATAGATATGGTCTAGAGTAGTAGAGAGCTTTCTGGATCAGTTCTGTCAATTCTCATTAGATCACATTGCCTGTGTGCTGTCACTGGGAGAGATGTCTAGGGACTCTGGCCTGCCCCCAAATGCCATGTGGCCAAGGCATCATATTGAACGAAATTCCAGGCTTGTCCCTTGCTTTTTGCGCTGGTGGGAGCTCCTCTCCTTACCATCGATGGGGTCTGTCGCCACCTAGTGGTTCTTCTCAGTACCAGCTCTCAACAGAATATCTCACTCCCAGGCTGAGACTGTGACTGCGCAACCCATGTGAGGGAGGACCCCTCCCTGGTCCTGCACAGAGCATGGAGGGCCCTGATGAGAAGAGGTGGTGGTCTTGCACGGTTCTAGGCGTGGAAGGGGCCCTGGGGCTGGTGGCAGAGAACCCGTGCTTGGGGCCAGCCCTGGCTCAGGTGCACACCTGGGTGCTCTGAGCTTTGCCAAGGTTACACACCATTCCCCATGGCCAGTTGTCCATTGAAATGAAAACTGTTTGGGGAATCAGAGATAAAGCGCCTGGCACGCAGTGGCTGTTTTGTTGCATTTCACGGTGGACCATGGATCTGTCGCCAATGAAACTGTGTGCAGCTCTCCGACACCGTCCAGTCCGAATTCCTGGGGGTGGGTGATGGTCTGGGCCAGCCATACACCTGCTATGTCAGTACATTTCTAAACATGAACTTTTTTTTCTGGAATACTAGAATTACTCCCAAAGTTGCGAAGTTAGTGCAGAGAGTTCCCGCATACCTCTCTGCATATCTAGTTTCTCCTGTTGGTAACATCTTGCACATAACCCCGGTATCGTCAAAACTCAGAAACTAATGTCGGTGCAGTGCTTGTAACTAAACTGCCGACTTGATTGTATTTCACTAGTTTTTCCCTAATAACCTCCCCCCACTTTTTTTTTTTTTTTTTCTGTTTGAAGATTTAACCCAGAATCCCACGGTGCATTTGGTCTTCTCTGGTCTGTGCAGTGTGGAATGGTCTTTCCTTATTTTTAATGACCTTGACAGTTTTGGAGAGTTTGGGCTTGTGTGATGTTTTCTCTAATAGACTGGGGTTCGGGGAAGAATGCCACAGGACGATGCACGCTCATCACATCGAGCCGGCGCACTTGATACCAACATGCTTTACCCCTGGGGATGTTGACCTGGGTCACTCGGAAAACATGGGGCCTGCCAGGTTTCCCCACTGTAAACTTGCTATTTTTTTCTTCCCGTAGTCTGTTCACTAGAAGAGAGACCCGTAGTCCAGTCCACACTCAGCCAAAGGGGAGGGAAGCCCATTTCTCAGAGGGGAGGTGTTTGCATATATTGCTTGGAATTTCTCTGTAAGGAAATTTCGTTCTTTCCCCCCCCCCCCCCGTTAATTTGTTCAGTCATTTATTTATATCAGTGTGGGCTCATGGGCACCTGTTACACCACAGTCTTCTTTGTCTTCATCATGGAATAATTCAGGTTTCAAGTTTGGAGGGATAGTCCCTCATTCTGGTTGGGGTTTGAGTGAAGAGTCCTTTATCATTTCTTTTATCTTTAGCTTTTTAAAAGCCCATGATAATGATTGTGCCTAGTCACTCCCTTGCATGTGGACTTGGCGGGTCTTTCGGTGCAGGGACAACTAGGTTTTGTGTGGGTTCTGTTGGTGGCAGCCCCCGTGACACCCTGCAGTGGTGAGGACTTGCAGGGTCTCATGTGGGAGGGGCCCCGGCTGGGCCTCCGCCCTGTGTGGGAATCCCCTTGGGCCATGCGCCACCCCGCCCCTCCTGCAGCTTCCTCGTCTATAGACCAATGTGCTTACACGTGGGCTTGCATGTGTGGACGGTGCACACACACAGGTGTGAGTATGGATGTGTGGGGGGGTGTGGTTGCGCACCTGTGAGCTGTGTGCACGGAGATGCCACACGATGGGGCACATGTCCTGCTCAGTGCCCCAGTCCCACTCCTAGGGGCGCGCTCTTTGTTTGCCGATTTGATTAGTTTGACTGTTCACACTAATGGCTTTTATTTTTCACTTTTTCTGGGAGACACCGCCATGGGGCCCCTCCACGGACCACTTACACAGAGGGGCACAATGCCTGCCTTGCGCCCCGCTGCCATCTGCCTTTTTGGGTTTCCTGTAGCTGACATTTCACTTGATTCTGTTAAACACGACTGTGCATGATGCTAAGATACTGTCTTTCTGGTTGGGTCGCACGTTACGGGGGAGGTACAGCTGTGTGTGTGTTTGCATACACATGCGTGTGCAGGTGAGAATACACACAAGGAGAAAAGGTGAGGGGAGAACTGGGTGAAGTGGGAATTTGAGGAGCAGGAAGGAGGTTCCCTTTTATGAGGGGTTCATCCGGGACTGGGCCAGTGACACTGCAGGGATGTAGATGCACAATGGAGAAAAGGCCCCCCTCACTGAGCGGTGGGAGAAGGGGGCGTGAGCAGAGTACCCAAGTGGAGTTGCTATGTGGTTGGTGGGAGGGGGCGTCGAGGCACAGCCTGTTGGTTTTATTCAGAATAAAACCAACGTTTGCACGAGCAGTGGGCTTCTGGAGTGGATGTTGGGACGGTTACCATGGCATCCCATCTGGGGGTGCAGTGATCTGGGGCTTGGCTAACAGTGCAGAGGGCCAGCGGGCCTGTAGACCAAACGAAGCGGAGGTGCCTCTGAGGCATCACTGAGGAATTCCTGCCTCATTAGAGGGGGACAGGCTTTGATTTAACCAGGAGATGGAGAGCAGCTCAGACGTGCCTGTAAAAGTAGATCCATTTAGGGTATTCTGAGCTGTGGGGCAGACTGCAGAGAGCAGCTTCTTACACCAGCTGGGGGAGAGTTTCAGCTGCAGCCCAGGGGGGCCCTGCTTAGTTTTATGGACCTAAGGCCGGGCAGGTGGGGGCAGGTGAGGGCGTCACTGGGGGGCCCTTCTCAGCTTTTGGCCTTGACATTGCAGGTATTGGAGGTGCTGAAAAAGCTCTGGATGGGTGGAGGGGGCTGAGGGGGGCGTTGGAAAGACACACCTGTACCCTGTCTATGAGGGTGGATTGGGCGGAGCAGCGAGGAGGCGGAGGCCAGTCAGAGACGACTGTAGCTATCTGGCAGGCTGGCCCGCCGTGGGGGTTCTTCACAGCCGGCAGAGAGGTCGGCATTCATTCCTACAATTATTCATTGACAACCTGCCTTAATCTAAATGAGATTTGAGGCAGTCAGTCATCCCCTTAGCATTTAATTTTCTTTCTCTTCATTGGCTCATTCAGCAACGATTTGAGTAGCTAATATGTGGCAGGCACTGTTGTTAGTACTTCACTTTCGCATCGGTGATCCAGTGCTGCGTAACAAGTTACCCCAAATGTAGCAGCCCCAAACAGCAACACCTGTGATTTCATGTGTCTGCGCAGTGGGAATGTGGACGTGGCCTGGCAGCCAAGGAGGCGACTGGGCGGGGGTGGGCACTGTCATCTGAAGGTTCTAGAAGGGCGGGATCCACATCTAGCCTCACTCCATGGTGGTTGGCCAATGTGTGTTCCTTGCAGGCTGCTGGATTGAGGGCCTTGGTTCTGTGTCACCTGGGCCTTTCTGCAGGCAGGTCACATTGTGGCAGCTGGCTCAGAGACAGAGTGAGAGAGCGGGCCCGCCAGGTGAAGTCACGGCCATTTATAAGGCGGCCGTGACCAAATGTTGGTGTTCCTGGTGCCTGCATTCGTGAAATGCTACGTAGCCAGCCTGGGCATGGAGTGCTCACCTTTTGTTTGTTTTAAAATAAGACTAATTACTGTTTGCCACGTAAGAAATGTGTTTTGGGCAGGATGTCCTGAGTGACCTTGGCAAATTAGGAGTCACCAGTGAAATGGAAAGAATAACAGCCGTGACTGAGGGAGGGCAATAAAAACGCCCGCTTGTGGCTTGTGATGCTGTAGTGCTAACATCCTGTACATGCTTATCATATCCTCCCAATAAAGTCAGTCAGGCCAGACAGAGAGCAGTACCATTATACCCAGTAAATGTTTAACTCCCTCAGAGAGGACTAAAAATGGGCTCCCCTGGCTGCCGCTCAGCTCAGGGATTTAAATGGACCGTTACATCCAATGGGTGCAAGGTAAGGTTCAGCGCTGCCTTAGGAATGGAGAGTGCATGGCGCTGGGAGGGACCACGTGGCTCGGCATACCAGTACGGAAACGCTGTCCCTGTGAAAACCATGGATGCGGGGGGGTTGCTGGGTCCGATGGTTCCTGAGGAGGGACTCAGGGACTCAGGGACTCAGGGATCATACAGTCATGTGGTCACGGCCATGACTGGTTTCGGTAGAAAGATGACACGCAGAATCGGCAGCGGGACAAAGGGCACCTGGCGTGAACTGGAGGAAACCAGGCACAAGCTTCCAGGAGTCCTTTTCCAGGGGAGTGGCCCAGAGCAGGTGGCCCAGCACAGCCCAGCAGCCACACGTGGCCCGGAGCCTTTCCCACGTGGCTCATTGAATCAACAGGCTCGCTGTGTATAATGCACAGTGGACTTCAAAGACTTAGTATGAAAAAAATCACATACAATAGCTCACGAACAATTATTCAAATACTGATTTCATGTTGCAATGAGATCTAAGGTATAGTGGGCTAAATAAACATTAAAATTAATTTCAGCTGTTTTTTGTTTATTTCTTAGCTCTTCAATGTGGCTATTGGAACATTTAAAATTACGGAAGGGGCTGGCGTTACACTTCTCTTGGTCAGCGCTGGCTTAGGTCAGGTGCTGTTTTAAGCTATTTTTCCCTCCCTGAGCCTCTCAGGGAGATCCCATACTTACCCCATGGCATAGATGAGAATGTGAGCCCTGGCTGGTGTGGCCCAGTGGATGGAGCGCCAGCCTGCGAAACAAAAGGTCACTGGTTTGATTCCCAGTCAGGGCACATGCCTGGGTTGCAGGCCAGGTCCCCAGTAGGGAGCGTGTGAGAGGCAACCACATGTTGATGTTTCTCTCCCTCTGTTTCTCCCTCCCTTTCCTCTCTTTAGACCAACAAAAAAAAAAAAGATGAGAATGTGGAGGCACCCACAGGGGATGTAAATTCACCCAGGTGTGGGTGCAGGGAATCTATCTCGCATTTGCCCTCAGGGTGTCTGGTTCCAGAACCTGCCCTCTTGCCTTTCAAGTTGTTGGTGCTTTCAAAGAAGCCACCACACAGCCTGGGGAATGGGAAATGAATGCTAATGTCATAGGGTTATAGCGCTGTGATCCTGGTTTGTACAGAGAATCAGTTCCGGACTTCGAGGGGGCATCCTGGAGGGCTTCCAAGAGGACAAGACATTGGAACTGGGCTCTGAGGGTGGTTGGCAGAGAAAGAGGTGAGCATTCCACGTGGGGGGATGGTGCTGCATGGGCCCAGAGGGGAGCGTGCCTGGTGCCAGGTTTGGGGAGTGCAGACAGTTTGGGGTGTCTGAGTGACTCCTTTAGGGACGATCCTGTAGGAGAAGCCTTGAAGGGATTTGCGGGGGACATGAGACAGGCACGTGGCGGCAGGAATCTGACGGTCCCGGGCTTTGTGGCAGGGTTGAACTGCTCACTGCTGGGAAAGGAGAGCTGTGGCAAGGCTGGAAGAACAGGAGCAGGATGTGAGCTGCAACTGAGGAAGTTCGCCCTTCAGTCCAGGAGGATGGCTTGGGGGCAGCAGGGAAGCCTGTCATTTAGGACGCTGGCCAGAGGTGCATGGGCGAGACCAGAAGAACCTGGGCAGAGCGGGAAAGGAGAGTGTGGACTGAGGGGGCTTCCTTGGTGTGGACCCAGGGAGATTTTGGAGCAGTGGAGGGTACGCTGAGGATGGGTCCTGGGTTTCTAGTCTCCATGCTGACTAGTCAATGGCGCCATTCAGAAATCTGCAGGAAAAAAGGGAGGGGCGGGCTTCAGCGTGGTGGGAGGGGCACTCTTAGACAAGATGACTTCCTGGGAGGGGCTGACGGCTAAGACAATCCTGCAGGGGATGGAAATAGTCATCTCGTACCCAGGACAGGGAGATGGAGGGGAACTCAGCGCTGATGATGACTGTCAGCGACTGTGAAGCCCTACTGTGTGTCAAATGTCCTACTAAGCCCACTACATATATTATCTCATTTAGTCTTTTAAATAACCTGTGGTGTATAATCCTAATTGTAAAGAAGAGAATACAGGCTCAGAGAGGGTGACTTGTTTGCTGACGGTCACACAGTTCTTAACCAGGGGTCAGGGGCGAAACCCCAGGTGTGACTGTTTCTGAGGTTACCCTCGTTCTTCTGTCACACTCACCTGGACATTTAAGGAGCAGATGGCAGACACTTCACTAACGAGGAGCACAGAGACAGAGAGGCCAGACAGTAAGAGGAAAACCAGGAATGGGCAGTGTCCAGGACTCTGGAAGAGAAGTTTCCAGAAGAGGAATTGTATTGGGCAGACGTTCTTCTGGAGGGAAGGACTGGAGAACACTCCTTGTCCTCGACAGTGGGGTGTCATCAGGTGACTGGCGTCAGAGCAGTTTCAGGGAGAAGCGGGGACATGGCTGTCAGTTGCAGAGGCCAAGGCTGGGAGGGGTGACTGCAGCGTTTCAGGAAACCCGCTCAAGGGGGCGCTGGAGAGCACAGGTGGTAACCCTGGAGATAATGAGGCAACAGCCCTCCACCTACCTGGGGCCTCCATGCCCTATACCCAGCTGTGTATTTATAACCTCATTATTTTTCTTAAATAAACTGTTCCTCTTTCCAGAAAAATGTATAAGCTTAAGGTCCCACAAAGCCCAGGTCCCTGCCTGGGAAAAGGGTTTGGATGGAAGTGAGGACTGAGGAACAGTGAGCAATGAGTGGCTCCAGGTCCTGAGACCCAGGCCCAGCTTTGCCAACTTGCCAGCCCAGACCTTTACTTTAACCTCTGGGTACCTCCCCTTCCTTCTCTTTAAAACAAAAATTATGTAAGTGCCCATCTCCGAAGGTGGTGGCTAAGATTCAATGAGATAATGTGCATCAAGGAAGTAGGACAGTGATTCACATGTAGCAGATGCTGGATTCTTCTGCTATCCTGTTGCCTCGTATTCTTATCACTAGGCATATGCCTGGTTGGTGTTCTCAGGATATTTCTTCTCTAGGTTGTGCTGCTCCAGTGGTCTGTGGTTAGAGGTCACGTGTTCTTCTCTTGAGTTACCCCACAGTTTGTTTCTGAGGTCCAGATTCTGTTCCGGGAAGCACATGGAATCATGGCCATATTCCAGGAGAGAGAGATGTGTCCTAGGTGGGTGGACCTTGCAGGCTGGGGGGGTGGTGACCCAGCCCATGTACCCAACAGCCAGTCTCACGGTCCTGGGGCCCCATATGTGACGCACGGCTGTGGTGTGTGCCTCTGAGCAACCTCAGAGGGTGTGGCCGGTAATTCTGCTGCCCATCAGATCTCCCTCTGCTGACCCCACTCTTGTTGGGAAACAAACCTTTTTAACTTGGAGCTAGTTGCTGGAGGGCAGGTCCCGGATTACAAAAGCAGCCCCTGAACATCTTCTAGGGCAGCTGGTTCCAGGCCAGCACTGCGCTGGGACAGCTGGTTTTCGTCTGCAGGCTTCTACCCCACGGCCTGGAGTGACAGCTTGGCCGGCCAGGCTCTGCTCCAGACCCTCCCTCAGGGCCCCTGGAAGCTTCCAGCTCTGGACTTCTTCCCTGCTCCCTGTGCAGCCATTCCCCAAGTGGCCACTTGATGGCGCTGTGACTCCACCAGGCACGGGTGGTGCCTTTGCTGGCAGCTGTGGGCTGGTTGTGCCCGTTGACTCCAGGAGCCTGGCTCTGCCGGCTGGAGGGGCACAGGCCTGGGAGCACAAAGCCGCTGCTCAGAGCCCTGTGCCTCCCTACTTACCGCCCAAAGGAAGAAGCTGGGGTCCTTGGCGTTTTTCCCTTCCTTGGCTTGGCAATTTGGAGGAACCTTGCCACTGACTTTATTCTTCTTAAAACGTTGTTTCTTTCTCTTCTTACTTGTTTTGATTTGTTTTCTTGCCTGCACAACGCTTCTGCAATTTTACCAATAGCTATTTACCAGGTCAGTCACCCCAAGCCGGGGGGCATGCCGAAGACCTACAATTTAATTTAATTTCCACTCTGATTTTGGGGAGGAATTGAAGGGAGAAAGGGCTGGGCTGGTCTGTTTCCTCTTTTAAGCTTCGTGGTGATGGTGGTTCTAACTTTGCTCCAAACACTCCCTCTTCGGGCTTGTGCTGGGGGGAAAAAGGTGTTTGGGCAGAGAGTTAAGTGGGCCGGCTAGCGCGGAATGCCAAAGAAGAAAATCAGAAAGAAAAAAGGAGACTTTTCAAAAATGAACGTTTTATTCGACGCCAAACACTCCGCAGTGCACTTTTGTAAAATGCCGAGAAACACCAAGAAGGAAATAAAAAGCACTCATGATTCCCCCCCGAAACGACTTTTATATTTCGATATCTCAGTCCAAGATGTATTGTCATTGCACAGATATGTCCCCCCCTCCTGCCCTGCGGCCCCCAATCCGGATTATCATCGGTTTGGTGGCCTGGCTTTTCATGGAACACACTGGGTACGTTTCTCCTTGGCAAGCTGGCTTCTGAACGTGGGATTCACGTAGGCCCACTTTGGCAGTGCAGACGGCTCTCAGGGAGGTGGCCGTGTGAAAAGGGCTCCCTGAAGCTGTGATTCACACATTTGCATGAGGACGACTGACCTGAAGCTGCCGGGGAGTCAGGATGGGCTAGCAGTGGCTCCCTGTGAAGACCTGCGGCACCCAGTTTCACTTTGCAAAGTGAGTGGCCTCGTTTAAATTCAGCAGAGCTCAGGCCTTGGAGCTGGTCTCCCAGAGCCTGCAGGCGTCTGGGGTCTGGGGACAGAGAGGCAGGGTCAGGGGTCACAGAACCAGGCCCTAGTCCCTCTGGAGGACTCTGGGACAAATCCAGAAGGCCCTTGGGGGTCGAGGGCAGGGGTTCAGGCTGCTACTTCTCCCAGGTCTGCCCTCTCTCCCTGGGGCAGGCGCAGTGGGCCGGCTGGGGCTGACAGTCTCCTTGTGGCTCCCAGGCAGGGAGGCCTCACCCAACTGTAGGACTCAGTAAGCTTGCGGTCCCGCCCGTAAAGGCCACCCTTCCTCCCAGGCCCACCACGGAGCACCTATTGCTGGGAAGAGGAAAACGTTCTTTTCTTTTCTTTCTTTCTTTCCCTCCCGTGCTGCTCCTGACACACTGCCTGCCTGCCTCCCGACGGGCCCTGTGGTTTCCCAGGACTTTGGGAAGAAACCACAGGGGACAGGGACAAAGGAAACAGGGGACCGCAATTGCCAGAGCCCTGATGTCCCAGGCAAGGCGGCATTCAGGCCCCCAGGCCTGCGGTGACCCTGGGGCATGGCATGCTGACCCGTGCTCAGCCCCTGGCTTTTCTGTTCTTACCCATCAAATGGGGGGATGCCTACCAACGCGCAGGGTAGAGCAGGGAAAGCTGAGGTGCACGGGACGGTAACTTCTTAAAAGCTGGCAGTTGTTAAATCCTTCCCAGGAGACGAGCACTGTGCTGAGGGCTTTGTCTAGATTACTCCAGTTAATCCTCACGAGATCCCAACGCGGACACTGTTAGGACCCCATGGTGGGGAGCAGAGACCCGCAGGTCATTCTTCATATTGTGCCCAAAGTCACCCAGGTGTCAAGCACTGGAGCAAGAACAGAAGCTTGGCCCTGACCCACTTTGCTGACTGGCCGTCGCCCACACGCCCCAACACCACCCTTTCCCGTCTCACCCGCCACCCCGTGTGCGCGCAGATGAGGGAGCATCGGTCAGGTGGCCGCTCGCCCCGGCCCTTGCCTGGGATCCCTGGTCTGGAGCTGCACAGGTTTCTTCCTCTAGAAGTCATGGGGTCCATTTCCCGTCTAGAAACTGAATACTAACCAGCCCTGGGGCTTTGAATAAAGGAACGGCACACTCAGTAATGAAGGGGCACAGCTGCGGCCCTTAGACGTGGGGAAAACGTCCGCCCCATGTCTTGGTTCTGCAAACACAGCATGTGACTTCCCAGGCTGCACATGGCCGTGCGCATGCACGTGTGTGTGTGTGTGTGTGTGTGTCTGCAGAGTCCTGCCCTGGAGGTGGAGAGAACACAGGAGCTAGAAGATGTGGCCCTGGGCGGCGTCACATGGAGGGGTATGGTGAGACAGAGCATCTTGCTAGGAAGGTGGGGCGGGGTGAGTGGGGACAGGAGAGGAAGAGAAAGCCAGGGCAGGATGAAGGGTCTGGGGCGACTTCTGGGGCTCCCCGGCCTAAGAGCCTTCTGTCTCCAAGCTGCTTTGGTTCCTCAGATTCCTTTAAAGGAGAAAAAGCCCTTTCCTTGCCGTCACTGGGGAAAGGCTTACCAGAGCCCTGCCCGGGGGGGGGGGGGGGGGGGGGGGGGGGGGGGGGGGGGGTGTGAGTGAGCGTCAATTACAGCAGAATCGATTGGCGAGGGAGCCGGAGTGTTCTTTTGGCTCCTCCAAGTTGCAGAGGGTGACGATGGTGATGAAGGATTGCCACCTGCTAGAAGGCGGACACACATCGAACTCGGAGACGGACTTGGCCAGGGTGACACCCTTTACTTCCTGTAGGGCGGGGCTTTCTGATAGCTGTCAACCAGAGTGGCTACTGTGTTGATCACAGGAGTTTTCTCCGAGGATCTTCTAACTGGGGCATCTTCCCACCCTGTGTGACGAAGCACAGTGCCATTTCAGAAGGTCCACACACACACATACACACATGTACGTGCACGCACACACATGCAGGCTGTTCATGGAGTAGCTCCAGCGGAGGTGGGTGCCAGTCACCACCTGTGGCAGCCAGAAGTGGCCCCCAGGCAAATGGAGGTGGCCCACTGGACCCCCACCCCCCACATCCCATCTGAGGGGCAGTTACCCTGAAAACTCGTATATGCGGGGCCCCAGATTCCCCTGGCGCCCCTCCCCAGGTGACTTGGTGGTGTTGTTTTAGTTGTGTGATGCTGTGGCTGGCCTGTGGATTTGGGATGCAGATACTGGCCCTTGTTTTAGCTCTAAAACCATCTGCAGCGATAGTTTTGGGAAGTGTGGATGTCGGCATTTCCTTTCTGCCTCAGGTGGTGAGGCTCACCTTGTGTTAGCTCCGCTGTCGTGGGCAGGAGCCTCTTGCCCACCCATCCCGGAGACCTCTGAGCCTCACTGCTGTGCGTCATCACTGCAGCCTGTGGTGGGTGGGCACGGTGTTCCCGTAGTGCAGTTTGTGATGAGCCTGTGCTGAGACCAGCACTGCGTAGAAAGCTGTGCAAGACTGCCTTCCGGGAGCTTACAGTCGAACACTGAGTGTGAGTAGTATAAGTAATAGCTTCCGTTTGCTGACCACGTTCTGTGCCCAGCAAGTGTTCTGCAAAGGTTGCAACCATACCTTCCACAGTTCTGGGAGGCAGGTCTTATTTATGTTCTATGAGTGAAGAAACACATTCAGAGAAGTTCAGCAACTTGCCTTAGGTCGCACAGCTTGTTGGGAGCAGAACTGGGAACCTGAGCCTTATCTGTGGGCTCCTGCAGGTAGTGAGTCCCCTTCTGCACAGCTCTGAGTGACCACCCACCTCAGGAGGTGTCCCTGAGTGATGCTGGCCAGGGAAGACACACAGGTAGGTCTCAAAGAAACCGAAGGACTGACTTGCTCTCACGCTGATAACCTGCTCTGGCTGAGGACGCCATTGGGTGAGACAGCAGCCCACTGCCCTGCCCTGGCTGCCTGTGATGATCTGCGGGTCGAGAGTGGGGTTGAATAGCCCTCTGGGCAGAGGACACAGGGGCCCACGTCGACTCCTGAGATTTGATCTCTGCTGTCTGGCAGAGAACCAGCTGGACAGCTGGCTACATGCTGTGGTCAGACCCCCTGGGGTGTCTGCCTCCTCTGAAGGATCTCCAAGCAGAAAGGCTTCTGAGACACGGCCCACTGACCGCATGGCGACACCTGTGTGCACACACCTGAGTCCGCCTCTGGACGGAGCAGGCACAGGGGGTCCGCTGTCCCAGGTTTGGGTATCAGCAGCCCTTCCCCAGCCTGTGACTGCGGCCGGGTGGCCCCCTGCAGGCCGTGGTCTCTCTCCCAAATGAGATTCGGCTGAAGCGTCTTTTCTCATTGGATTGCTGGGTGGAAAGCCAGGGGGGCCCTGCGTGGGCTTGGGACCTAACCCCGAGGTGGGTACAGTGAGCCTGCACCTCCCACCCCTTCCCGAGACCCTTCAAGACTCACTTTCTTAAAATTGTAAGCCAGAAAGAGCAAAAAGCAAAATGATTGTTTGTTGAGCGAAGCGGACAATGGAGACACTAAGTGAATTGCAGACTGGACACCATCCCACAGACGGCCCTGGGGTGGGGGTGTGGGTCTTACACGTGTGAACATCGGCATCTGGAATGGGATTTGGTATGTGTTTTGTCTTTAAAAGTTAAAAACTCTTACCTGTAGGTCTCCATGGGAGAAATGTGTTCATTTGTTAGTTTATTTCACAAGTATTTGTTGCACCACGGGCCTGGCCCCGTTCGCGAGAATAACTGCCCCGGCGACAGTTCTCACAGAGCGAGTAGATGGACCGTGGCAGCAGTGAAAGGCTGAGAGAAGTCTGGGGGTGCACTGAGGAATGTGTGACTCTGTGGCCACAGGGAAGACTTCATAAGGGACATTCAGTGTAAGGGTAAGAGGTCCTCAAAGAATGTTTCAGGGTAGAGGTGTGAGGGGAAGGGCATCTCTGGCAGAGGGAACAGCATGTACAGAAGCTCAGAGTCTTGTAAGGGTGTGATTAAGGAATGGTAATACTAGAAGTTAGGTGTACACTGGGGTGCAGGTTTGGGGAAGGGAATGTGAGCAGGTGCATGGAAAATGCATAGCTCGATGCCAGGAAGTAGTGCTCAAAAAAAAGAAAAAAAAAAAACCCAACAGAAAACTCCAACAACTCTTACTCTCTTTCTCATAATAAGATAATGACATCACTTCCTTCCACCCCCTTGTTAGAATTTTGCTTCCTTCCTTTGTTAATATGTTTCTCTGTGATGAAATGGGAAACTTCATGATGACGGTGGCCAGAGGGACACTTGCCGTAAATGTTACCTTTGTGAATGTTGGGTATTGCTTGGCGCACATTCATACACTATGTTGCCTTGAACGAGTGTGATATGTTTCCTCTGGGGAGTGAGTGTAATGCAGTGTGGGGTCGGTGGCTGGCTGGAACTGGACTTCTGGACATGTGAAATTACGGATAACCGATGTATCTGGGTGGTAGAAGGGGACACGCTTTTTAAATCGCTTTTCATGCCTTCCACGTTCTTATGTATACCAAGGTTAGCCTAATACCCCTCCGGTGGCACAGGGCTACATTTCTTGGAGTTTGTAGGGGGGCTTTATGGGGAGGATGCAAAGATTGGGGGGAGATCAGAGTGGATGGGTGCAAAGCAGAGGTTGAGGGAGAGACACAGGGGTGGGCAACAGTAGGTTTACAGCTGCAATACAAATAAATAATACAACAGTTAATAAACAATATTACAAGAATAAAGTCTGGGTTTTGTGTACTCACAACTGTAAGCCTACTTTTGCCCAGCCCTGTATATAACTGAGGTGCTGAAGACATTCTCTTCTTTTCAATGCTTTTCAAGTTTTAACACCGACCCCTCTTGGGAGATAGAGACGCAAATGAGCTGATCCTCTTCGGAGGTCTAGAGATGTGGCCTGGACGTTTCTTCAAGGCCTGGCCTGGAATTTTCTTGGAAGTCACCTTTATAGAGTCTAAAAAATCCCGGGAATTTTGCCACTTACTCCCCCACGATTATAGCACACGGAGCTCATGAGTTTCTGACGTGCCAGTGTTCTAAACGCAGGCGCTCCTCGGACAGTTACAAAGGATGCCTCCTTCCTGGCCTCCTGCTCCGCTCCGTTAGGTCGTGGGTCCAGGCACAGACCCTTCTAGCCAGAGAACATTCTCCGTTTCTTCCAGTTGGCTTCTGTGCACAATAAAAATTTTCCCACGATTTGGGCAGCTTCTGGGCTGCAACATCATTGCAGGTTCTGTTCTCACACCGTGTGCCGGGACAGCTCCAGCAGGGATGTTTTCCGCGAAGTGCCGAGTGTGGGTGGACAGGAGGGAACTTCTGATTCCTCTGTGGGGAGGGGAGAGAGAGGAGGGATGGCCAGGGAGCCAACGTCCTGGAAGACAATCAGAATGAAAAAGATGGCTACTTAAAGCGTCACATGGCCACAGGACTTTTTCTGTGGGAATTTGCTAGTGGGGCGGCTGTATTTTAAAGCACAAAGAACGATCGAGGCTGGGCTGTCTCTGTGCTTGCCTGTTCTGCTGCTGCCTCTTGGGCCACAGCAATCAATGAACCGTATCACCAGGAACAGTCCCTCTGTGCCCCGCCCCCACCCGGTTAGAGATGCTCTTCAGGACCCACCGAGTGGCCACTCTGTGTGCTGCTAGTGGGTTGTGCAGAAGTAGCCGATTCCTGAAGAGCAAAGGCAGACTGTTTCATGCTGTCGGAGACAGGCTTCCCTGGGGGTCGGTTTGGGAGGCCAGGTGTCCTTCTCTTGGGCTCCCCCTCCATTTTCCAAAGCTGTAGGTTAATTAAGGGCAAAGGGAGAAAACCTGCTAGAATTTGTACTGTCTGGGCTGATTCGAGTAACTTTGAAAGTTGATTAAATTCACTAAGGTGGCTATTTTTAGGGTTGTTTCTGGATGGAATTGAAAATGTGAAGAATAATAGATTCTTGTTTTCTAGAAACAGTGAATGGACTTACCTTTAATTGGGCAGTGCGTCCGTACAAATAAATCCTGCTTTTCCTGGGGTGTGTGTGTGTGTGTACCTGGGCCCAAGCTTCCTGGCTGGTATATCTATTTGTGCACAAATATATGCAGGACTATAAATAAAAACCACAAATGAAAGCCTTAGACTGAAACACGAGGGCTGCTCTCTCTACTTTGTGTCGTGAATGAGGCAGACAGGTCTCCCTAGGAGACCAGCTTCGGGGAAGGACGGCCCCAGGAGGGGCTGGCAGAGGGCGCCGGGCTCCAGGGGCCTCTGTGTGGCCGTCAGGCTGTTTGCTGTGTGCTGACTTTGAGGCTCTAAGGTGTAAAGCAGTGTATGCCTTAAAGACAGACTCCGAATCCTCCCACCTGTCTTCCTGTGGATGACACTTGGCAGTTCCTAAGGCCACCAGGAGACTTGTCAGAGCAGGTAGACTAGGGAGTGGCCCTTGTGAGCAGGTATAGTAACGATAGTGAGCACTGGCCGGGTGCCTGTGGTGTGCTGGGCCTGGGCTAGGAATCTGTGAGGTGCATCGTAGCAGCACCAATTTACAAATAGGAACAGCTTCTGGGAGGGCCAGCAAATCGCCGGTGTCATCCAGACTGAAATAGAGCTGGGGCAATAACTCCGGCGACACTCTGCAACCTGCATTTACCCATGGGTGTTTCCCTTCCCTTAAAAGGGTTACATACCAAAGGAGACATTGAATGCCTTTCTACCGAATGAATGGGGATTACAGAAGTAGGCTTAAGAAGGTAAAACACACAGAGGACACTAGGGTAGTTGGTTCTTTTGGGGCCCCACAAGTGGGAGAGTATTTGGAGGAGGGTAGGCAGCACAGTGAGGGGGCTTAACAAGTCTCCCATGTAAGGAACGTCATGTCACAGTCACCTGGTAAGTGTTCCATGTTGAATGAGTAAAGCGCCTGAACAAGAGGTGATGGGAGTAAGAACAGCAACTGATTCTGGCATTGGAAAGGCTGCTGTGTTGAGAAGAGAATGTTCATTCTGTGTCAGTTTTTAATGCAGAAGTTCTCGAGTGACAGATTTCAGCATGGTTTGGGGAGCGTTGGATTGGCGAGAATCTCTAGTTACTTCTGTCAAGCGCTTCAGTCTTCCGCCGCGTAAGACCCGTCCGGATAGGAAACAAGCTCCTTGAATAGTTTCCATCACTCTCCCCCGGATGACCTGCTGGGGAAGCCTGCTTAGGTAACCAGGAGCAAGGGCTTGGGGGGACAAGAGGCGGGAGCTTGCGGGGAATGAGTTCACTCTAGTTGGGCATGAAATAAACATGTGGTGGCTTAAAAAATCTGTAGGTGTGCCTGCTTTTTAACTAAAGAGTGATATATATAAAGTAAGCAAAATTTAAACGTACCACTCAATGAATTTTTACATATCTCTCCATCCACCTAACCACCATCCGAATGAAGAACTAGAATGTTCCTGGCAATCTAGAAGATGCTGTCTTGTCACTTCTCAGCCAGGGAGCCACCCCCACCCCCGCAGATGACCATGGTATGTTTAATAGTGTTGTCACTGTCACGGACGAGAAGGGTGACTGTCTCAGCTAAATTGTCGACAGATGAGCCCATTCAACAAAGAAAGAAGGATTCTTTTCTTGTGGAGATGTGTCTGGTTTGGTTTGAGTTTGAGTTGCTAGGACCTTTCTGTGGCTGAAATATGTAGACACCATATTTTAAGACAACGTTTTACTCATTTGTAGGCTTCTATCTGGCAGGGTTTCCATCCTGAGGGTTTTCCATTCTACTTATCTGACAAGCCATAAATTTTATTTCCTTTAAGGGCAAAACCAACCTTCGAGCACATTTATGGCCCAAGTTTTAAGAGCCAGCTGCCCTTTCCAGCCTGTATCTCTGGTTGAACATGTTTTCTTTTTCTTTGAGCCGACCTCGCAGAGAAGAGCGAAAGCTGTGTATCCCTCTAGAGCGGACGCCTGCCCAGCAGGAGAGAGGAGGCAGGAGAGCCCTGCTCTGTGCCGGCAGCCATGTTTCCTGCTGGACGACTTACCATTGGTTGCTCTGGAGCCCTCTCTAATGAGCCCTTGTTGCTTTTTTTCTCCTTTGATTTTATTTCTCTTTGCCCTGACTCTTTTAAAGGGTGGCAAATTTTTGGACTTTGGACAGTTGATGGGTAGCAATCCATGTGGATTTTCCCCGAGTCCCTTTCTTTCCAGAACTGCAGCCTGCTCTCCCAGGATGGGTAGATGAAATGAGTTTAGCTTTCCTTTGAGGATGGAGTCCCAGGATGCTGGGGGAGGCTTGAATGTCCTTTCTGTTGGCGGCCACCTGTCTTGTGTTTGGGGAGTGAGAGCTGGGGTCACGGGTGCTGTGACTTCGAAGTGATGTCTGCTGAGGGAGTCTCCTACTCCTTGTCCTGTTGGGGAGAAGGCGGTTGGAAACTCAGCTTGCTCTTGAAACACAGAGGTTTATTTGCAATTCATTATTTTTTCATTTTTAATTGTGATAAAATGGCCATAACATAAAATCGACCATTCTAACCATTTTTGCGTGTACCATCCAGTGACATTAATTAAGTACCTTTGACTGGTGTGTGTGTGACCATCACTACCATCCTTCTCCGGAACACTTTTCACTTTGCAAAGCTGACACTGTGCTCATCAACTCCCCAGCCCCTCCCCCTCACCCCCTGGCAGCCTCCCTTCTCCTGTCTCATAGAGGAGTCTCCGTGGTTTGACTCCTCTGGGGCCTTCTGTAAGTGGAATCCCACAGTGTCTGTGCTTTTGTGACTGGAGCGTTTCATTTAGCGTCCGTCCCTGTCCAGTTTCACCCATGTTGCTGCCTGGCCAGGATTGCCTGCCTTTTTAAGGCTGAACACTCATCCACAATGGCTTCCCGTGTATTGAGCACCTCCCGTGTTCCTGACCGGGTACTTGTCTTGTCTGGGGGTTGGGGATGGTTTCAGTGTTCCTGGAGAGGAAACAGACCCGTAGAGGACAAAGGTGGGCTCTTTGGGGAGAATCCCACAGAGTTTCTCGTGTCCAGTGTTCGTTGCCTAGAAGGCCTTTGAGGTGTGGTCTCATACTTCTCTCTTTGGGCAAGCCACCTCTCCTAGATTTCCAGAAATGCGATTAGGACTGTTTTCCTGGGCTTAAAGGCCACAAATGGTAACGGGGTTCAGGCATCAGCTGTTGGCAAGGCTGCTGGGATGGGGGTCCTTCCATTGTCCCCTTGGCCAGTATTGTCTGAGCACTTTGGATGTGATATGTAAGATACAGTTGTTGAGAGATTTAAGGCTCTGGAATACTACTTCAAGATAATTGAAAATAGCAAGAAAGGCGAGGGAGCTGAATGCTACTTCTGCTCCCTCATTTTGAGACTCTGGGGAGGCCTTCCATTGTCTGTTCCCCAGCTTTCTCCTTGGTCACACGTGGAGGAGGGCCCTGCCCTCCCTACACCACCGGGGTCTGTATAGGAAAAGACGGCTTAAAGCCAGAAACTCTTTAAACGTGTTTCCTGTCAGTTTGACTGGAGCTCCCAACCCACCTCCAGTCACTTGTCGTCTCTGAAGACGTTGTGTGCCTCATGTCGCGTGCATTTGTCCAACTCAGAGCTTCGTTTCCAAAAGGCTTACCTGCTGGATTCGTTCATCCACTCCCCAAATGCTCATCAGCTGCTTCCCCGTGCTAGGCTCCAAATTAAGCTTCTAAAGAGAAAGGCGTGAACATAATTTCAGACATTAAATTGTATGTCAATCAGACTTTTTTGGGGCCAAAAGGAGGATTCTGTGAAATCATACCAGCAGGTTATTACAATGACCAGAGGCTAGTTCCGATCTTGTTTATAACCCAACCCCTCCCTCCCTCCTTTGTAAAAAAATAAAAAAATAAGTAAAAATGGTTGAGTTCGACTCTTAACGACTCTTTGTCCCTTTTGGATGAGTGTCTAGTATGTTCTTGGCATGCGCAGGTATGACCTCAAGGTCTTGGACATGAACAGTCTCTCTGTGTCTCCATAGCGTCTCTGACAAAGGGGAATGTCAGTGAATTCTGGATGCCCCGAGCTTGGTGATTTCAGGGCACAGAGGGTGTGGTGCGGATGGCTTTTGGTACATATTTGGTCCAGGGGGTTCCTGCTCTCTGAAGAACCCAGACACTCTCAGTTTTTCTTGCATACGGCACCTGCCCCTAGCACTGAAACTGGGACAGCCACAGGTATTTCCGAAACCACCAGCCCCGCACAAGGTAAGACTCACGTGATGAGCCACCGAAAGGTGGTCCTCACACAGACGCACTTTCCTGCGTAGGGACAATGATAGTACCCTGAAAATAAAGAGACGGGGCAGAGATGCCTGTGCAGGAACCCTTTCGTGAGGTGATTTCTTGGCCAGAATAGCAGGAGACAGACCTGCTGCTCTTTAGAGTGCTGCTCCAAGTCACGGGTGAGAGGAAATGAAGGGCTGTCACTAGGGGACGCTTGTCTCTAGCCCCTTGGGTCTCCGCTTCCCCACTGGGGGAAGGAAGGGGGTCGACCAGGTGTCCCTGTGGTTCTGTGCGGGAGTTTCTGAATCTGACCCTGTGTCCCTGCCAGCGTTTGCCAGCCCGGCTCTCGGGCATACCACCTCCGGCCTGTAGCCAGTCTCAGGTACACGCCACTGGGACCGGTTTCGAGAGGGTGTTTAATACATAACCCTGCAGACTCTTACAAACCTCGCCTCCCTAACACTTACTTCATTGCACTTTTAAAAATGAAAAAGAAAGAAAACGCCGCTTAGTAGACTCATGGCGATCGGGGCTGACAGATGTCACTCAGAATTTTATTATCTAAAGCCACAATGATTTTCCAAATAACCGAAAAATATATAATCCAGGTTCAAAATAGTGTCCCGTAACAGAGGCCAGGGAACCCTGTAGGAAATGAAGTCAGAATCTTGGCCCCCGTTATGTGCAGGTTCAACAGCTTTGAACACTTTTACGTTCTCCGAGAAATGCAGGCACAGGGAACCTATCAAGTTGCTGAGAGGGGCTGCCAAGGTCTCCGAGAGTGGGGAGTACCTTGGGTGTCTCACCGTGGTACCTAAGCCAGCACGAGGCCTCTTTTGGTCCCTGTAAGAAGCTTTGAACCGTTCCACGAGAGCGTGGGCAGACATATGACAGCCCTCTCACATTTCAAGAAAGGAAGCACCTTCCATTCTGCAGGTTCTGCTACAGTCAGAGGACCACATTCCGAATCTGGGCAGGTGAATGGTAGAGGCAGTGGAAAAGGAAACTGGAATGGATTAAGTGCCTGCCGTGACCTAGGCAGGGTGCTTCAGTGACCCTCATGCGACCATGGTCCCCCCTTCTCTGTGGGGAACACATCCCAGTCCCCCCCGTGGGTGCCTGAAACCTCGGACAGGAGGGAACCCAGGAGACACCGTGTTTTTTCCCACGCAAACACACTCACGATAACGTTTAATTTACAACTGAGACACAGTAAGAGATTAGCAACAATAACTAATACTAAAATAGAACAGGCACAACCGTCTAGGTAATAAAAGTTATGTGGGTGGCTTTGGGACCACCATTAAGTAGAGCAAGGGTGACTTGACCACGAGCACTGGGAGACTGTGCCAGCTGATCTGATGACCTGCACGGCTGCTGAGTGACTAACGGGCAGGGAGCCAGAATGGGCAGCATGGAGACCCTGGCGGAGGGGTGATGCAGTCCCAGGCGGGGTGCAGGGGGACAGCGTGAGACGGCATCATGCTGCAGGTCAGCATGCAGTGTAACACTTAGGCATTGTTGCCTTCTGTAATTTTCCATCCAGTGTTTTGGGGCCGCAGTTGATGAAACCATGGAACGTGAAACCGTGGATAAGGGGGAGTTACTGTATTTACTTATTCCTCATAATTATTTAACTGTGTTTCAATGTTAATATTCATGGTAACTGTATTAACACGTAAGTAGTAAGTAACGCGTTGATTAAACAGCCCTGTGAGGATTGTTGTCCCATTTTACCCACGAGGCACTTAAGGTGAAGGAATTTTCCCCATGTATTACAGCTAGGAGATGGGAGAACAGGGTCTGAATCTGGGTGGGTCGATTCGGGTTTGGGAGCTGCTGTGAATTGCATTGCCAGCTAACTATCCTGAGCCAGCAGCCCTGGAACAGTGGGTGGGACTGGCTAGCTGTCTTTCTAGGACTGGGAATCACAGAACTGGTCTGTCTTGAAGTGAAGGGCCGAGGGGCATTTTGCCCTGGTCATCTTGCCTCACCCTTTCCAAGGAGCTATCCGAAGCCAGGCCCTGTGTCCCCAGGTGGCAGCCCCTGCCACACAGCCCACTGCAAACTGTCTCTCCAGCTCGGTCTCCAGGAAGCATCTCCGGGTGGCTTCCGAGCCGGGGGAGAGGCAGGCCGGGCTGCCAGCATCTGCCTGGCTGTTATTTGGTTTTCTCTGACTAGATCTTTGTTCCTGTGAAACCCTTAGCTGCTGAGGCTCCCGTGCCTGGGCCTAATCGGTGCCGCATGGAGCGCTACCCTGGTTAAGTAAACACCGTTGGAATATTACCTGTCTGTTAACCTGTCAAAATTGCTTTACAGCCCCCTTTTATCTTCCCCCCCACAGAATTTCCCCCGGAGTTTTCTGCCTGCTCTCCGGTTCCTTTCCTTGCCTGCTCTCCTCCATCCTGCAAGGCTTCCCCACCCCCTGAGCCATTAAATATTGTCAGAGTTCCGCCACTCACTGCTGCCTTGTTTGTCCAGTGCAGATAAATTTTTGTTGACTCTGTGATGCAGACCAAGGACACTGGGCTCCCGGCCCCAGGAAAGTAACTTCGATCCCTGCCAGGTGGGCGGAGGGAAGGAAGGGGGGCTGCGGGGTCTGGAGCTGCTGGAGTCTGGGGGAGGCTGCTGGGGAGGCTGCTGGGGAGGGTGGCCCGACTCCCTGTTCCCCAGGTTGATTTGTAACGAGCCAGCACTGTGGCTCTGGCTGCCTGGCTGCCTTGCACGCCTTCGCCCTTCCCTCTCTGCCCACTCCACCCTCTGTTTAAATACCGAGTCTATGAATTGGAGGGTCTTAGGGGAACATCCAGTTCTTAGCCTCATAGAGGCTAAGACCTGGCTTCATGGTTTGGTCTCATCCTTGATTGTGTACGGTTCGCGATTCTTTGGAGATTGACCCCCCGCCCTTGCCCAGTTATGGGAGAATAGATATAATGTGAAATTTACTATTGTGATTATTTCGAAGTGGCATTAAGTACGTTTACCAGGTGTGCAACCTTTACTGCTGTCTAGTGCCAGAACTTTCTGATCGCCCCACAGGGAAACCCCACGCCCGTCCGGTAGCCATTGTGCGTTTCTCCCTCCTCTGCCGAGCCCCTGGCAACCCCTCGTGTCCTTCCTGTCTCTGTGGGTTTGCCTCTTCTGGGTATTTTATGTAAACAGAGTCACACAATATGTGGCCTTTTGTGTCTGGCGGCTTCCATGAGCATGATGTCTTCAGGGTCTGGAGACTGACTCTTGTCTGCTGCTCAGGGCTGTCTGGTCAGGGTGGGAACTCCTCCAAGGGACGCTGGGGCACTTGTCCCTGGCTCCTGTGGCAGGGCTGAGCCACTGCTGTCTCCGTCCAGTGGCCTGCTCCCGGGCTTTGGGTGCTGCCCACTTGGGAAGGTCCTTTTGACTTTCCCTGAAGCCACGAGGCCCTCACTGTCCTCCAGGCAGGAAGAGACAAGGGGGCTGCAGGGTCTGGTGCGCCGGAACCTGGGGAAGGCTGACTGAGGAGGACCCCTCCTGAGCGCCCTCCAGCCCACGATCTGGCCGAGTGCCACTGTCCTTCCGTCCTCTGGGTGAGAAATCTGGCAAGTCAAGGGATCAGCCCCTGTTCGGACAACCAGCTCAGCACCTTGTGTGGGAGAGCGTGCCCGTGGAGTCAGAGTCGGCACAGCAGCGTGAGGGGTGCGGGCTGGGGAGTCAGCTGGGCGTGTGAGTCTTCTTTCTGCCATCACCTCGCTGCATGACCTCAGTGTTTCCACCTATAAAGTAGGGATGACAAAGCCCGTCCTTCAGGGCTGCGATGACCGTGTGATGACTGAATGCGGGAATGGCCGTAAATCACTTTCCGTGGTGCCTGACATTTAGGGTGTGTCCAGTCGTTGCATTAGTTATTGTTAATAAAAATCTAGGATTGAAAAGCAAATCACTACAGTACTCCCCTCCTCCATCCTCCATTAACCTTTGCCATTCTAGAGTTCTGACAGCTTCTAGAAAGTAGACAGGGCTTTAGTGTTTGGTTTAATTAGATGCGTTTGCTGATTATCAGGATTCTGAAAAGTTCCAGACTTTCGGTTTAGTCTGTGACGGGGAGGGAAGCTCGCTTCTATCCAAGTCAGCAACAAAACAAAATGTCCCCGTTTCTTTTTCTTTCTTTTTTCTTCTTCTCCTCTTTCTTGTTTTCTCTTCTGCTCTACCATCTTTGGAATTTCTCCCATTTCTAAGGCTATTCCCCACTGGTTCCTGTCTCTATTCCTGGAGTCCGCCCCCTGGGGCGACGGTGACTCGGCACTCATTAATCTCCAGGGACTCCAGCGTGCTCCAGGAAGAGCAAAAGAGTTAACGTGGGCCCCTGAGTGCCCGGCCCTTACAGGGCGAGGAGACCGGTGGCTTCATTTTATCTGTGGCCTGACACGGGTTCAGTGGAATTCTCCAGCTTATTGAACACCTACTATGCGAGGGCTTGGGCAGGCTGTGGGGTGCTGGCGGGCATCTGACATCAGGCTCCGTGTGGGGCTGTTGTGATCAGCGAGTTGCGTAACCCTCTTTGTTCCGTTCCCGTCGTCTGTGAATCATTGGCCCTGGGCCCGAGTGAGTGCTGCGCTGGGAACACGAGGAGTGGGCCGCGCCCCCGCCCAGCGCCCGTCCACTCCTGGCCGGCGCTCTGCTATGGCGGGCCTTGCAGGGGAGCTGGGCAGAACCGGGTCGGGCTTCCTCCAGAGGTGGGCTCCACCACTTTGCTTGGCCTTGGGAACTGAACCCACTTTTGTTTTCTGGAAGAGGGAGCTTTTCGTTTTTAATTTTAAAAAAGATCAGTACCACACTCTGGTCAAGCAAAAGGATGTGGACTCCCTTCTTCTTTGCTTCCTAATAGTACGTGTGCCTGTTTTCCTTTAGGAAGGATGGACCCGTGAATTTTTTCTCCTACAGTCAGGTCTATTGAGGGCTAGTTGATGCACAGTAAACCGTGTTCCGTGGATTTTGTTTCAATGCAAGGCTCCCTTTCGAAATTGCCCCCAGGTCTCTGGTTTGGAGCCTGGTGACTCTATGTACACACACAGACTGGAGTACCTGGAAAGACAGCCCCTTTGTTACCACTCTTGAGATAACATTGTTGCAGACGTAATTAGAGAGCGGTCCTGGGGAGAGGGATGTAAACAGGCGAAGGGCTTTTTTGCTTTTGTTTTGCTCTCTGTTGGGGGAACAATCACCTGAGCATTTGAAGGAAGGCACCAACCAGAGGAGAGCTGAGCTGGGCGGGTCAATCCTATGCCAGCCGAGAGGGTTCAGGCGGACTTGTCCCGACTTCCTGAGACCCACTGTGGCTGTGAGCCCTTACCCGGAAGGCCCCTAAACTGTCCCCACCAGGTATCCACGAGAAGGAAGGGTGGACATGTGACTCGCCCTGGAGCGAGCGGCCTGGCCTCAGCCCCTTGCTCGGGGACCTCATCTTGCCTTCAACAGACTGGACCTCATTTTCGTTGTCAGCTGTGAAAGGAGGTTCCGGGGTGCTTGGGTTTTGTACACAGGCTCTGTGTCTTCCCCTTCCGTCTCAGCCCCCTGCACGCTGGTGCAGGGTGTGAGGCAGAGAAATCTCCGGGGACTTCCAGGTCACTGGCTTGGCGATCACGTTCCAGTGGATTTTGTGTCACGTTGCTTGGAAACGGGTGGAAAATAGGCCAATGACGACCTGAGTGGGGCTTCTGAACTTTCTGAGGCCACCAGATTTGAGATCGCTTCAGACTCTCCTGGTTCCAGCAGAACTCTGGCTGCGCTGGGATAAGCTGCCTTAAACGAGAAAGGGAGAAGAGGCAGAAGCACGCGCTGCTTTTCCCGCCAGCTGCCTGATTCTCTTCTGGGGTCAGGCAGGCCATTGTCCTGCCTTCCAGCCCTCAAGGCTGTAGCCAGCCACCGAATGTCCACCTTGGGGATGGGGCCGCACTGTGCCTGTCAAGCAGAAGGGAGGGAGCTTGAGAAGGCCCCAGAGAACAGCCCTGTCTCCAGCTCGCGGGCTTACAGCCATATCCTGGCTGAGCGATAGTGCATCCAGCTTCTTTGGGGCCAGGGCTGAGTCACCACGAATCCCCCACAGTGTTGGCAGTGGCTGCTTAAAGGGACCCAGGACTGAAATAACCAGAGTGGTTAGAGGTTTTCACTAGAGTCAGCTAGATGAGGGAATGCAAAGGGTCAGAATCTGTCAGAATCTTCCGAGACTGAGGGAAAGCCCAGGCCTGTCTGCGGGGGGAGAGATGAGTGTGGGTTGCTGCGGCTTCACTGAGCAAGCCTCAAGGGCTGGCTCTGTAGGCTTAAGTGTGATCCCTTTATTCTAAGGGGCCCTCCTAATAGAACCAATGAACATTTATTTATCGAGAGCTTTCATTTAGCCAAGTCCTTAGATGCATTCTCACTTTTAAGCCTCCCAACAGCTGCATGTAGATTGGCCCATTTTACAGATGAGGAAAGTAAGGCTTAGAAGGATTAAGTAACTCACTCAAAGTCAAGAGCAGATCGACAGTTTCATTCTGTCTGGGCCCTTGTAGGCCAAGTTCATTTGTTAGCTAGATTTTTACAACTGGGTTCCCAACCCTCTGAGGGTTCGTCGCGATTTGCAGCCATAGAGTGACTGCTGTGTCTGTTTGTTTGATGTTGGTCCCCTCCCCTGGGCTGGGGAGGTGGTGGTTGTGGTCCACATTGTATCTCTAATACCTGGCACAGAGCAGGCCCTTTAATTGTTGAACTTGAATGAATGAGTGGTCCGCAAACTCCAGTAATCAACCTTTCTGCCATCTGGTAGACCCCAGCTTCTGTCTAGGCTGGGCACATGTGGAATAAGGCCCTTTGAACATGGGTGCCCAAGTTCAACTCTTCTCTTCAGAAATTGGCACAGGAGCTTAACAGTGTACTTCGTAGCTCCCATCCAGCTCCGCTGTCTGTTGGCCACAGTCCGGAGGCTTGGGTGGCCAGTCCAGGGATGTCACAGCTTTCTCTGCCCCCTCCTCTCACTGTCTGCCTGCGGATAGGCACAGTAAGGGGGCTGGTGAGAGCGACCCAGGAGTTAAATCACTCCTCTTGTCCTCTGGGAGGGTGGAGGGGGCTGGGAGGGAGCTGTGACTCAGCCTTTGGATTAGAGTCCATCCCCCTGCCCCTCCAGTTGGTCTCCTTGCTCCTCTCCACCTGGCCGCTCAGGCAGCACTGGGCACTCCTGTCATTCATGGGTTCCAACTGCCCCTCTGTTTCTCTCCTCATGTGCCCATATTCCAAAATGGCCCTCCACTCCTTCTCCTCTAGGGTGTGGGAACTGTGGTGGCCACCCCAGGTCCCCAAAGCAGGGAACCTGAGAGCAGGTGAAGGGGGGCGGGGTGGGATTTCTGGAAGCCCGTGTTCATGTA
The DNA here is from genome assembly GCF_022682495.2 of Desmodus rotundus. Classification (NCBI taxonomy): domain Eukaryota; kingdom Metazoa; phylum Chordata; class Mammalia; order Chiroptera; family Phyllostomidae; genus Desmodus; species Desmodus rotundus. The sequence continues at coordinate 84,285,529 of NC_071395.1, forward strand.
TGTATAACCCATGCACTTCTGTGATTGATCCCAGCTAGGGAAGTACACGGGATGCAACGATCAAACGAAGTTCTGAGGGACCGAACACACTTTAGAGTTCTTATAGGCATTTGCTTTAAATGAAAATGAATACATAATTGGAGGGATTACAGGTGATATGAAGGCGAGAAGGCCTTTCTGGTTTCTAAAGCTTGAGGGTCTGCCCTTGAATTATGCCTCCTGAGTAGTCTGAGCTGGAGACCCAGACAGGACGGGCGTATCTGAGGCCTTTCCTGCAGGGGCTCCCAAGCCACCTCCGGGACTTTCAGTACCCAGCCTACCTGGGTTGGAATCGGAACCCCTAAGAGGAGTCACGAGATTTTGTTTACCCTGTGACATGGCACGGGGGTGGCATGGTGGCATTCTGGATCTAGATGACCTGAGTTTGAGGTCTGCCTAAAGCCTCTGTAGTTCAGCCTTGAGGGATTTAGGGAGTTTTTGGCTTTCTCTGGTCCCCCCCTCCTCCTACCTTCTGCCCCAGAGGCGTCCCCTGAGTCACCTCTGTAAGAGGTTTGTCTTTGATGCTGGAGTTCTGTGTCCTGCACTAACACTACGGCTATTCCTAAATGTCAGGCTTAATTTTCTTAAGTTTTATGTGATCCAACAGCATGTTTTATTTACAGTACAAAGCTCTGTCCATATATCCTCCCACTTTTACAGTCTGTGCTCACCGAGCGTGCATAACTATTCAGAGCGAAAAGAAAACAAACACGCACAACACGGACGGCGTGTTGCTTGCAGCTCGGGGCTTTGGCGAGTGTGGTCACTCTCAGCAAATTCCGCTTCTCAATCCAGCACGCGCATACACACTCACCCAGTCCGAGCCCCAAGGTCTGGCCTTGCAAGGGCTTGGTTTTCATGTAAGATTGATGGGTTGAATCACCTACGTGTCAAAGCTCTCCAATAGGCCACAAAAGGCTCCGTTAGCAGAAATGCACTCGCTTCACTCCGAAAGACACCCTGGGATGATGCTGCTCCAGTGTCGAGGGCTTTGAGCTTCCCTGCGCGGCAACTTGCTCCTGGGAATCACTAGAATACTTCCTTGGCTTATGAGAGAATGTATCCCTTTTGTTTTAAAGCCCCTTTTTCCCCCCTCTCCTGCCATCAGATTCTAGATGTTGTCCTTCGGCTGAAGTCCTCGGATGGCCTGGGGACCATGTAGGAAAGGGGGACATGAATGTCCTCTGGGCAGACCCTGGCTCTCTGTAACCGATTAGATTTTTCTCTTCCCTGGGAAGAACCTCCTGTGGTTTCTGGGCAGAATTCAGAAGTGAAACGGGTTCCACCGGCCACTCAACTAGACCACAGCGGCCCCCAGGAGATAACAAGCCTGAGATCATGGGCATTGTTCTTGGCAGAATGGACTTGGCTCCCCTCGCCTCCGAGACGTGGTCCCTCCTGACCCGAAGGTGTGGCCTTGACCAGAGTGACAAGATTGCAAACATTGGGGTGAAGAGACTATCGCATGTTGCAGCCCTTTTCCTCCAGAATAGTCTCAACTTCCTGTTGTTTTTCGTCCGTGGCGTTCAGAGAAGAGACTCTTAGTTTAAAGCAGTGTTTCCCCCTTCAAGAGGTTGTGTTGTGTATTAATTCAAGCTGCGCTTGGCATAGGAGCACATTCCCTCCGACCAGTAGCTTGTTTTTCCTTTTCCTTTCTTTCTTTTTTCTTTTTGCAAGCCAGGATGGCACTTAAGAATTCCCCGGCAGGGGGTAGCTCTCCATTTCTCTGAACTTGCCCTGCGACCTCTTTCCCCAGCCATCTCAAATATATTGCATTTTACAGTGCTAAGCGTGGGGACCAAATGTTTTGCACTGAAGAATGGGAGTCTCAGAATAAAATGCGGGCTCCTTTGGGAAGAGCCCACGACCACAGTCAGCGTGCTGGGCAGGTTCCCCGTGCAAGCTCAGTGTGAGCCACTTCTGATGGGTGAGCAGTCTTGTCATTCCCCTCCCCCCAGTACTTTCACCATAAGAAAAATAAAGTAAAAGGCATATAGCTTTGTTGACTGTCAAACCCTTTGGTCCTTCCTGCTGCCTGCAGTACAGCACAGCCTGCCCTGAGCTTTTCCTTCGGGAAGTTTCAGTGACACTACAGAGAGATGAGAAGGAAATTAAACTCGGTGGGGGTTGCCCCCGTATCCCTGAAAGTAATTCCATGACCGAAATGCCAAAGACCCGAAGATCTGTCTTTCAGACCCAGAGAGGATGGATAGTGGGGACAGACTGAACCGAAGAGAGTGCAGGGTTAATTTCCGAGTGGCCCTTTAAAATGATCAGTCTGGTTTGGGGGGAGAAATGACTCTTGAGAGTCCATTAACTCTTTCCAGTCCCACAGTTTTCTCTCTGTGGTATGGGAGAGCTAGTTTACCAAGGAAGTCACGTATTGTCCAGAATGAATCTAAGTTAAAGTTACTAATCTGTTGGCGGGGAGGCAGGTGGGTTCAGTCTGTCTGGGGATGGGCGTGGAAAATGAATTAGAAGCCTTGAAGGACGTGCCCTCGGCCCAGCGTCAATGCGCTTGTAAAAATTCATCCTGAGAACAGGTGCGCACAGCATGGATAAACGTGCCCATCCCGCGTTTATGGGACAGTGCAGGAAGGAGAGCAGTGGAAAGGGCCTTCGGGGGAGGGACTCGCCCATCCACAGAGGGGAACACTAGGAAGCTGTTGAAAACCATGGTGTCGGTGTCTGTCTGTTGATACAGAAGTGAGTTTATGATGTGTTGTGGAGTAAAAACGTCTGTTTAAAACCCGTTTGCGTGCACTATAGTGCGGCGTCCCAGATTGGATCCCGGACCAGAATAGAGGAGACATTGGCGGAAACACTGGGGCAATCTGAATAAAATCTGTAGTTAATAGTAATATGCCCAAGTTCATTCCTCACTGTTGACTAATAGTGCCGCGGTTATATAAAAGTGATCGTGATATCTTGTCCTTCATGGGGAAAGGACACACAGGGGTCTGGACCTCTTGGTAACTTTTTTGTGTGTCTAAAAGTATTCCAAGTAAAAAAACTTTAAAACGCATATGAGCACAGTTAACATTTTTGGAAGGATTTTAAGCAAAAGATTAACAGATTGCCTCTGAGTGCTGTGGTTATAGGTGATCTTAATTTTTAGTTTATAATGAAAATTATTTTATGTTAAAAAGGCCAGTCATGCTCATTCCCTCGGGGGAAAGAAAGCCGCACACAGATGGAATTTTGCTGTTGCCGTTGTTCTACTCCTCGGCTCCGTCTCTCCATTGGAGTTCATGGACCCTTCAGGGTTTAAGTTCACCCTTCGGAGCATGCCAGGCAGGCAAGAACAGGCTACAGTTAAGAGGATCACGTTGGACTAGGAAAGACTTGGATTTGAATCCATCACTTACCAGCTGTGTGGCCTTGGCAGTTACTTACTTTTTATCTGTGACTTAATGTTTTTTTTAAATCTGCACAATGGGTTTAGCGACCCTGAACTCCTAAAAGCTAAATGAAGGCAACACAGCCTTCTGAGCGACGCCCTTTTCCCTGAACACATCTCTTCTGAACACGTTTATGCTAACCCTTACCACTTCCATGATAGTGTGAATTATATTTATTTTTTAATTCGCCGAATAAGGATTTATGGGCTGTTACTCAAACATTAAGTATTTGAGAGCCATAATTATGCTATTCCCATTCCCACCCCACTGTCCCGTGCCCTGTGCCCAAATAATCTTTGTGGCTTGTGTTTGTATATGTTGTGTCTAAATTAGGCCCGTTGAAAAAAATCCTTCGTCGGTGTGGCTTTTTTTCTCCCAGCCCAGGTTCTCTCGTGCAGGTGCATTGACTCCGCAGGTCCTCGCCCTCCCTGACCTCTGAGTACTTGACCTCTGAGTACTTGAGAAGTCCCCGTGTGTCCCACTGTCACCCTCCCTTGTGGTAACTGGTGAAAGATGGTCCCATAAATTCGCATGTCCGAGAAGGGTAGCCCTGCATAGTCAGCCGTGAGCCAGAGCCTGGAGCTGTCCTGGGGCCGCTCTGTGCGTGGCCCTGGACATCTTGCCCCCTGCTGTCTGACCCAGCCGGGCCACTGCTTCCCTCTCGAGAAAGGGCCCTAGAGCCTGTCCCAGCCTCCTCTTCTCCATCCTCTCGTACTGTCCCGGGGGACGACCTGGTCTAATGTTCCGTGGTTTCAGAACATTTGGTGAGAAGAGGCACCATCCTCGCTCACCCTCCAGAACACAAAACAAAAAACATCCCGAACCAACATCAGAGGCTTAAAGGCTTTGAACATACCATTAAAACAAATATTTATTTAATATTGGATAAAAATATACTGCCTCACCTTTGAAAAAATAATTAAATAACTAGGAGGGCTTCAAAGCATTTCCTTTCCCCTCTGCTTTCCAGGAGGAGAAATATTTTTCGAAGTCATTTGCATATTAAAGAGCTGGGCCCCAGAAGCCTTTGGTGGACATCAGCAAGTCAATCAAGCATTTGCAGAACAGTGGTTTTGTGCACGGTTTGAAACAATGACCCTTCCTCCACCCCACGATGTCCCCTTCTCTCTCTCTCTCCCTCTGTGTTTTCTGCCTCAGTCCCGTCTGTGTGCTGAGAAACTTCATCCTTTTGTTTCTGAATCATTTACACTTAACTCATCAAAACACTGTTTAGTGAGAGGCTTTGCCCGTCCAAGAGGTGCTTAACCCCGAGGAAGAGGGAAGTAGATCTTGTGCAGGGTAACTGAATGCGGACCCAGGCCCCTGCGACTGAACCCAGGCCCCAGAGTGAATTTCTGCGTCGGTGGCTTGAAGTCGGCCGTGAGAGCCTGCATTGCCGGGCCTCCCGGTCCTCTCCTCAGCCCCCCCGAATCCCTGCACCCCGGGCTGGTGTACTCAGCCCTGAAAGCTCACTGCATCAGTGTTCTTTCACATGGAGCTCTTCGGGATGCGCTTTCCTCGTCTCCCCCACATTTTAGTGTGAAAATTTACGAATACACGTAAAAGTTGAAGAATTGTACAGGATCGCCCACATACCCACTGCCAGCTCCGTAACTGACTTCTTGTTGGACACGTTCGATCCTGCGTCCTGCCTGCTCCCAGGCGCCTCTCTGTCCCCTTTTCTCCGGCCCACTCGTAGGAGGTTGCAGACACGAGTGACTGCCCTCCAAACACCACTGCTTGCGTGTCACTAACTAGAATTCAGTCTCGAGTGGCAGGGCTTGCTTGTTCTCTGTAAAGGTAAAATGGGCGTGCACTGTACTGGAGCAACCTGAAGTGTCTCGTGGGTACAGATGCCACCAGCACCCCAGATGTTGCCCTGCGGCCACAAAGGTCCCATGCGCCCCGGTGGCGCCTACACTGCTGATTTTCTTCTCCCTGGGTTAGTTTTGCCGGTTCCAGGGGAACCTCGGAGAAGTGGAGTCACACGGGGTGTTTTCAGCGTACAGCTCCCACTCAGCACGACGTGTCTGTGCCTCAGCCTCGTCACTCACTGCGCGGACCGCGGTCTGTGCCTTCGTGCTGCTGAGCGCTGCTGCTCTGTGCGACTCCCATGGTTTGCCTCCCCAGTCTCCTCTGGATGGGTGCCTGCCCTGTTTCTGGTGTTGGGCGATTTTGAATAAAGGTGCTGAACATTCTTGACCAAAACTTCCTGTGGGCGCCTGTGTTCATAATTTTGGGCAAGTGACTAGGAGTGGAATCTCTGGGTCATAGAGTGGATATCTGTTTAGTTTTATAAGAAACTGCCGGATCTTTTCTCAGAGTGCCTGTATGTGCTCTCACCAACGGGACATGAAAATCCCTTAACACTGGGTGGTGTCACTTTTTACGAGTTTACAAGGTGTGGGTTGCCTCTGCTTAGATGCAGATTAGGCCGAAATGGTAGGAACAGGCATTCTGATATAAGGATGGACTTATGGAGCCAGCTGACCTCTGGTTTGATCTCTGGGGACCTCAGGAGCCTTCCTTTCTCTTAGAAAAGCAGAGCTTTCTGATACCATTTTCCACCCTCTCTCCCGGCCCATTTCCCCTCCTTACATGAAAAGCAGGTCGAAGGCAGGGACCACGTCTTAGTCAGGTTCCCAGCGCTCAGGTGCAGCTTGTTCCTGTGCCTCTCGGATCGCCCCGTCACCAGGAGAGTGAGAGACACATAGTAGATGCTCAATAAATAACAGGACAGTGTTGCTTTTTCCGTGTTGTGAGTTGTTTTTCCATTGATTCACTTAACATTGCCTAAGGGTCTCCTGTTTCCATGGTGCTGAGCTGGAGGCTGAGGACAATTTGGAAGTAAATAAGCCCTGGTGCCTGGCTTTTGGGAGCTCAGTCAGTTGGGGGAAAGAAGGCGAATAAAAGCAGCTGACTCCCAGGCACAAAGTGGGAGGTGCTGTGAGAGCCAGGGGCAAGGAAGTGCACCCTAAACCTGCAGGCGTCAGCTGTCGCTGCCTGAGTTTGCTCGTGGCTTGTCCTGGAAGCCTCCCCATGCTCACCTGTGAATGGGGGAGGTGGCTGGGATGAGAACCCCTGCCTAGAAGGTCTCAGTGGGATTTTTCTGCGCTCTCCTCTTGTATACAGGGCTGAGTCTGTGACTGCACACCAAACAGACCCTCCATGCTAAATGGGTATTAGTGTGTAAGGGATTTTATTTTTTAATTTAGAAAAGGAAGCACAAACCCGACAATGGGTGTGGTATTGGCTCTACCCACAGCCCTGGATAATCTCAGACAGGCTCTCTTCAAACCAGTGTTTTTAAATTACGTTGCAGCAACAGATGCTTCCTAAGGGTTTGGTGATGTTCTTGGACTTAGGACCCAGCCTTCTCTTCCTGCCGAGCCGTGGGCTACTGGGGCTCACCCCGCGGAGTCTGGTCTCTTCTTAGTAATGAGGATTGTAAATAATCCGCGTGAAATGCCTACAGGGACCTGGCCCGTCTAAAGGATCGAGTCACCGTCCGATTTCTAAAAATATGAACGACGAGGGAGATGGTGAGGGGATGTGAACCAGAAAGGTCGCCTGCGGTTGGCCCTGTCCTCCTTCAGTGTCACCTCCGCAGGCTCCACAGATCAAGTCACTCCTGTTTCTTTACCCACCTCGCCCGGCCAGTCCTGACTTCCCTCCTGGGTCGGATATCCACAGTGCAATTCTAACAGCTGGGCCTGATGTCACAGGCAGGGACTGTCTGGAGTCCCCTCCCGGCCTCCCGCCCCACCACCCTTTTGATCCAAGATTGAGTAAGAGACATTGGCAAGAACCGGGAAAGGCAACTCCATTGTTTCAACTTGCAGAGAGGGGGGAGATGGGTTCTCGTCTGCAAGTGACTCATGCACCCACCCCGCCGTTAGAAAGTGCAAAGCCGAATCCAAAACCAGCGACAAACCACAAGCAAGCTGCCCCCTTGTCAGTGCACACACTTGGAGTTCAGAGGCGCTCTGGGAGAGAGGGGGCCCATGATGCGTTCCTTCTGACTTGCTTTGTTCTGCGGAGTCTGTGTCCTGTTGGAGGGGTTTGCTGTTCGGATGCAGCGTCTGCTGGTTTAGGGCTTGGGGACTGGGCCACCCTGGGAACAGCCAGGTTCATTGGACAGCCTCCCACACAGTTTGCTCCCCTTGGTTCCCCCCTGCCCCCCAGCCTACCCCAGGTCCCTTCTCCACATTGCTCCAAGAACAGCTTTTACTGTTTCCTGGATTCTGAATGCGGAGCTGCCGTCCCAGCCTGCAGAGCGGGATATCATGTAACCCCTCCCGGCTTCATTCCTATGCAGGACAGGTAGGCTGCGGGCTCTAACAAGCCGCCAGCCAGGCTCCACCGAGGCCTCGGCACCAGTGGAAATTTAAAAAAAAAAAGAGAGAGCGGGAGGGAGGGAGGGAGAGGGATTATTTTGTTTCGACGTGTTTGAAAGCGGGATCTGTGGCCAGTTGGGGTTTTTTTCCTCCCCCCTTATTTACACAGTCTGTTCGGAGACACACCAGGGCCTGTTTAGATTGGGTGTTTGCTTCGGAGACTGGCCAAGTATTTCAGCACTGCGCGTTGGCACAGCCACCTCGGCGGCACCAGGAGGCCCAGTCGGTCACAAGACCTCACGGGGCCTCCTTGCTCTCTGCATAGCCTCCTTTCACCTCGTCTCCCGTCCTGTCCTTGCCCAGTAAGCGAGGATCCCCAGAAACCTTGGCAGCCAGGGTGCGAGGCTGCCCACTGAGTGGGCTTCACCTTCAGAATGAGGGCTTTCTGAAGCCAGGGCAGAGAGAAGGGCTGGGGTGCAGACCCTGGGGTACACGCTGCTCTGGAAAGGTCTGGATTCCCTGAGGGCCTGGGATGAAACTTGCAATGTGTGGAGTAGTTCCAGGCTTGGGGAGGTCAGCCGTGGCCGGAGCCCCTGGAAATCCGCATAAGGGCTGTTCTCCCGGGGATGATGAGCTGGACAAAGCCTTGTCTGGGGAGGCGGAACCGAACAGAGCCAGCCAGTGCCGTGCTCCAGGTCCTCGCCATGCCAAGGGTGAGGCAGCATCAGCATCACTTGGGAGCTTGCTAGCAATGCAGAGTCCCGGGCTGCATCCCAGACCTAGTGAGTTGGAACCTGCATTTGAACAAGTACCCAGGTGGTTCACAGGTACATCAATGTTTGAGAGGCGCTGCTCTGGGCTTGCGGTTCTCAGGGGAGTTTCCTGACATCCTTGTACCTTGAGATGCTCTTGGGCAAAAGGGATTCTGTACTCAGTCCATTTGGACAATGTTGCAAAATGCACCCCTTTTAAGAAATTAATATGCTTGCGTTTGCTGGGGAGGCTCTGAGGAGATCTGCAGGAGGAGGTGTTTGATTTGCTTTCACCGAGGGTCTCCCAGATTTGAATCAGATCATCTCCTACCTTTTCTTCCCCAAGGAACACGAATTAATAGTCTTTGGAACTAGTCAGGTGTGCCTTCTGTTTGGACAAGCTACTTCAGTTGGTCGAATGGTTTACCCTTGGGGTTTTCTGAGGAGCTGACCTTTACTGTGAATAAGAGGACTAGAACGCAGGGGTCATGATGTGGACTTGCGCTAAATACCTGGGTTCTGGTCCTGACCCAGCCCCTTCCTGGGGTGCAGCTTTTGCCAAGTTCATTTAGCTGCTCTGTGCCTCAGTTTTGCCTTCTATAAAGTGGGAAGAATAATAGACCTTACCAGATAGAGTGGTGGTGAAGTTTAAATCATTTCATATTGACGTGAGCCAGAACAGTGCCTGGAATATAGAAACTCCTTGTAAGTGTCGGCCAGCTAATAATTTCGCCTCTGACTTGCTTTGGGTCACTGCCTCCCGCGTAGGCTAGATGAGTAATCCCAAACACAGCTGTGCATTGCAGTCACCCAGCACAATTTCCCAGGGCCCCACGCCAGGTCCCCTGAGTCTGTCTCTAGCGGGAGAGCCTGGGAATCTGCATTTTAAGGAGCTTCCTGGGTGATTCCCATGCAGCTAGCCTTTCCTTAGGGCTGGGGAGTGACTCCTGTAAAACCAGTCTTCTTTGGCTGAGGAAGACCTGCCCTGACTTCCCACACTGGCTTGAACCCAAACTTCCATGGGGAACCTGTGATCTGTGGGGACCCGAAGTTCCTGGTAGAGCCTCCTCTCTGCGCTTCAGCCTCCTCTGTGAAACAGGAGAGCCGTGCAGAGCGTAGTCCTCGGACCGGCACAGCAGCGTCATTTGGCAGCTCGCTAGAAATGCAGACTCTCAGGCCCCACCGCAGACCTGCCGGAGCAGAATCTGCATTTTGATGTGCTCCCCAGGAGGTTCTTGTTAAACAGAACCAGTATCTCTCCAGAAGAGGCTGGGACAAGCAAGTGTGCAGGGGTCAAGTGCAGCAGCCGTCTGCGGGTCTGCCTGCCTGCCTGCCTTCCTTTTTCCTTCCTTCCTTCCTTCCTTCCTTCTACACTTGGTGATCACTGAAATAGTGACCAGCCATTATCCATCTATACTGGACAGCAGCCTGGGGGATTAGAGTGAAATCGATGAGAACATTTCCTGACGTTGAAGGTTATGAGTTCCTGGAAAGGTTCATGAGAAGTAAGCTTTGACTAGGCTTCTCTTAAAATCAGATTGTTTGCTATGCATTCATTTTACAAATGTTTACCCAGATGCCAATTAGGTGCTAAGCCTGGGTACTGGTAGGTAGAGGGCAACACTTGTAGATGGCTGTGAGTCTGTTTCACTGCTGTTTCTAGCCACGCTTCTTATGACTGAGGACAGGCATATACCTGAGCTTTGCGGGGACCAGCAGGGCATGCATGCACAGTGGACGGCCTTATGGAGGTGTGACAGTTTTCTTGTCGTGTGACAAACCGCCCCCAAACTTAGTGGCTTACAGCAGCAGCTCTTCTATTTGTTCCCGGTTCCTGAATCTGGGTGGGGCTCGGATGTGTGATTCTCAGGCTAGTCTGGTTCATGGTTGCTCAGGAGGCTTCATGCAGCTGGAGAGGTGGCCGGGGGCTGGGCTTAGGGGGTCACTGGGACATCTGGACTTTCCTTGCCATTTCAGGGTTTCCCTTTCTCCGCAGTCTCTCTCTGTCCCTCCAGCGGTGACTTCTTACACGGCCGCTAGATCCACTTACGACTGAGGCCTGCAGCTAACACGGCGTCACTTGGGCTGCATTGAACGAAGCTGTAGTATCAGGAGGTGAGTTTCATTGGGAGCAACTGGTGTTACAGATTAGCACAGGGCGTGGCTGCTGGCAGAGGCCTCATTCTGCACCTGAGAGTGACAGGACTGTCTCTAAACCCCAGCTCTGACCCTCCCATTAGCTTTCTGCCCGAATGCTTTGAGGCCGAGCTCCCCTTCCCCAGTAGTTTTATTAGCTGCCATTCTTCTGGTTATCAGACTCTATGGTAGGCAGTGAGGTCCAACCCTTCCCATCTCTCAGGCCCCCAACAGGGTGTCCTATCCTGTCGAACCAAAAAAATGTACTGAGAAGGAGTTGGCAGGGCTCGGTGGCCACTTTTGTTGGTACTACCTCACAGAAGCTCTAGCTCAGGCAGATTTATTGAGAGAGCTTCTCAGTGACCCTCACCCCATCCACTCCGGTCCTGTCTGTTCACTCCTGAAATGACCGCTGCCACCCCTCTGGCACGCAACCTGTGTCCTACAAGAGATCAGAATTCCTTCAGTACAGACGGGATCCTTCCTCAATCCCATGCAAACCTCCTTCTTGGTTCACCGCTTTCTGCCCTGAAGTGGAATCTGGGGTGCATCTGAGGTGGTCCCCTCGGGGCCACCTCACTTGCAGGCTGATGCTCACTCCTGCACATGAGCTGTTGTTGTCTCTCTTCCTGCCCTGGCTGGCTGCTGATTGGAATCAGGCCCCTCTTTTGAAGGCCCGTTGAAGGCCCACTTCCTTCATGAAGCCTCCTCCAAACACTCGAGTCACAGATGCCCTCCCGTGGCACTCCAGTCTTCGAACTCGTGTGATCTTTGGTAATTATTCAGTGCCAGTCACGCTCTGCTTTAGTCTATTAGTTTTCTCTCTCTTCTGTGAATTTGCAGCCTTTGAAGCGATGCCTCCATCTTTAAAAAAATAAAAGAAAATAAAGCACTTCCTCATAGCTCTAGATATGAGCTTTACTGTAGGGAATACTTTTAAATAGCGTTCTTCCTTTTGGAGGATGCCCTTTTGGTTCTAGGTGAAGATCTGTTCTCTCCAGGCTGAAGGTACTGTAAGGTGCTGCCCACGTGGCAGTCAGCTGTTCGCCCAGGAAGCTGCCCACGTGGCATTCCGCACATCTCTGAGATTGCAGACAGGGCTCTCGGGGCAGACATTCAGATCCCGGCTCTGCCCTTGCTGAAAAACCAGTGTTTCTCCACTGGGTGCTACTGGCATGCAGGTGGAGAAAGTCCTGCGTGATGGAGATAGCATCCCTGCCACTGCCCACTAAATGTCAGCAGGGCCCCATGAATGGTGACAGCCCAGAATGCCCCCACACCGTGTTGCCCCGAATCCCCCGCTGGAGACCCTTAGAGGCTAACCTGAGAATTTCCCCGGGCCAAGCTACTTATCCTGCTAAAACTTCATTCGAGCCCGATAGGATTGCTGGAAGAATTGCATTAGTTCATGACCTGGAGTGTCTGGTACATAGCTAATGTTTCTCCAGCACTTACCGAGGTGATTAATTTATTAAATAATTATCATGGCTGCCGGATGACACGCAGCCACTCTGGAAGCAGGCACACTAAGGTTTTAGAGGCTTACAACCTGGAGCAGGCTTTTTCCCTCTCGCCTCCCCAACTGCCCTTTGCCCAGGTGGCTTCAGCCCCTCTTTGTGCCTCTGTTTCCTTGTCTGGGGACACCTGTCTCAACCTGCCTACGGGGTGTGGCGAGATTACACAGCCTGGGTAAGCACTCGTGTCATTCCAAAGCGGCTGTTTGCTTCTTTCCAACAGCTCACATGAGACTTTGCAAATTTGTCTTGGGAATTACAGGACAGTTGACAGACACTTACAGAGTGTCCACTGTGGGCCTGACCTCACTAGAAACTAGAAAACAGGTGGTGAGGCCAGGACAGAAGAGTGCAAATGTATTCGCATCCATGTTGGTTGCTAGATTGTTCCCACCTGTTCGCCCTCGGAATTGGTGAGTGAGTGAGTGTGTGTGTGTGTGCAAGAGAGAGAAAGAGGTGTGCTTTCTGGGGGCAGCTGGATAGAGCAAATGAGGGCAGAGGCAGGTAGGTGGTAGTTGTGCCCAGTGTTTCTGGGAGAGAGAGGAGAGAAGAGCGAAGTGGCCTGTTCTCTTAAACTCCAGTGCAGCCAGCTTGGTGGGACGATGGAAGCACGTGCGTGGGGACGGCGCCGACTGGAAGCAGGTCCTGTGTGCAGAAGTGGGAGTCTTCCCATCCCATAGGTGACTTCTTTCCTGGATTAAGTCTCTCAAGTCACGTGGCCCGTCACCAGGTCTAGTCAGTTCAAATGGATTCTGCCCAGCGAAGTGAGTGCTGGGGGTGGAGTCAGTGACCTGTGATTGTTCCACGACGTATCACTGCCAGGTGGAGAGAAGAAGACAGAAGAAGCTGTTCTCCTGCAGGTGGGAGACACCTTAGCCAAGGAGTTCGTGCTGTTTGGGGCATCTGGCTCCATGTTGACTTAAGCAGGGTAACAAAAGGGGCTGTCCGGAAGGAGGGAGCCAGAAGGGAAGGCATTTGATTCTGGTCTGAGCTCCCGGAGTTACTGGTTTGTTCTCAGTTAGGTCTGCCCCGTGCCGCCTTTGATGACCTCTCATTGTGAATGTGGCATGTGATCCATCGAAACCAGAGATGGTTACCCAGTGGTTCGTGGGCCAGATCTGACCTTAGATGTGTTTTGTTGGGCTGACGGTGCTCACTGTTCTTAAAGTCACTTGCCAACAGCCCCGGCCAGGCGGCTCAGATGGTTGGAGTGCTATCGCATTCACCGAAAGATTGTTGTGGGTTCGATTCCCGGTCAGGGCACATGCCTGGCCTGAGGGGTTAATCCTCCATTGGGACATGGATGGGAGGCAACTGGTTAATGTTTCTCTCTCTGCCCCTAAAAACATCAATGAACATATCCTTGAATCAGGATTAAAAAAAGTTACTTGCCAACAACACAAATTGCAATATCTCATAAAAAAAAATCTAGTTTTCCAGCTTTCCTTGAAAAGGAAAGGCAGAAAACCTGGCAACAGTGGGCTCTTCGTTCCCGTACGGCAGAATCAACAAGCTGAGTAATAAATGTCCTTTAAGACTGGACATTCGCTCTCAATTTATTTGCACCCCCCATTCCTGACCTGACCCCGACCATGCCTGGCCCTCGGGGCCTGAGTTAAGTTACTGCCGGCCCCGCAGGCATTCAGGCCCGTGACCCCAATCCAAACGCAAGACACTGCCCCCAGATGGTCCTGTGTAGAGGATGGAGACTTGGCCGCCGGTTTCCAGGAACCTGTGAGTCTTTGCTGCAGGGTCAAAAGACCAAGAGTTCAAAAGGCTTGTTCCAGCTGTGCCCTTGACTTTCCCGATGACCTGTCAGCAATCATTTAACCCAGGGCAGGCAGAGAGGCAAAGTGCCAAATACCAGGGCTTCCTAATACATCTGCCGTGGAATCATTTCAGAAGGGGAAAATGCGCCATGTGAGTTTTTACCTTCCTCTTCTCATTCTTCCCCAGTGTCTTACGTCTCTGGGAGAAAAACTGTCCGGGAGTTCAATTAAAAATCATTCTAATGGACATGACCGCATTGGAAGGCTGGTGGCATCTCCTGAAGTTGAACATATATGTACTTGATGAACATCAGTATATACGCCACAAAAATATATTCACATTGCACCAAAAGATATATGCTAGAATGTTTATATTAGACCTTTCTGAATTAGCCCCAAATTAGAAAGCACCCAAATGCCTGTCAACAGTAGAATGGATAAGTAAACTGTGGTATAGTCAGTGGAATACTATACAGCAGTGAAAACGAATGAGCTACAGCTACATGCCACAGTATAGCTGAATCTTGCAAGTAGAATGTTGAGTGAAATGTACACAGATAAAGGTAATACATAGGCCAGATGAAGACTGGATCACAATACAGGAACACCAATCTCAGGAACCAGCAAAGGTAATCTATGAGTCAGCAGTCAGGACAGCGGCCGCCCTTGCTTGACGGGGATGGCAGGAAAGGCTTCTGGGAGTGCTGGTAATGCCCACGCTTCTCGATGTGAGTACTGGTTACATGATGTGTTCACTCTGGGGAAATTTCATGAGCTGTGCTCTCATGAGATGTGCATCTTTCTGTTCTATATTTTGTTGCAATAAAAAGTTAAAGTGAATAAAAGCAAAAAACACAAAAACCCAACCCAGGATAACTTCCATGTACCCAGTGCCAGGGTTTTGTATGGAATCCTGTTTCGATCAGAGTTCTTTCTGCAAGCGACAAAAATCAGCCCTAGATAATTTAAGCCAAAAAGGATTGATTAAAAGCAGATTGCATTAGGTCAGCATCTGCATGAGGTGGGGGGAAACCAGGTTTGAGACTCTGCAGCCAGAAACATGTCCCAAATGCTGCAGAGCTGGTCTCACGATGACACCAGACGCTGGACACGTCCATCACAGCCCGTGCCACGGAGGCAGATGTAGGCGATGGTGCTTGAACCACTGCCTCTCTAAGCAGGGCGTCGGTGCTTGTGCCACCATTGCCCCAAGCTTGCCAAAGTGGCTCTCGTAGGACTTCTGCTACTTTGTATTGTTGCTTCAGGCTCACAGTTTGGCACAGGTGTGATGGGTGAGGGGACCCTCAGCCTGTTGCTGAGGCTGTGGCAAGAAGGACCTAGCATTTTCAGCTTCGGTAGCAGACGTCAGGCTCTGCCGTATGGAGTGGGGCATACCCCAGACGCAGGAGACGGACAGATGTTCACGAGCTAGATGGACAGTCTGCCTGGTAAGGGCCAACTGGGTCCTTGGCTGTTTGTGGGAGAGACTTTCAGTGCTGATCCGAATTTTGCTGGCCCCTCCTCGACCAGAGGGGAAGTGTGCTGACAAAGGAAAATCTAATTTTCCGTGTTTACTTGACACCATTTTTTAAAAAAGATTTTATTTATTTATTTTTAGAGAGAGGGGAAAGGAGGGAGAAAGAGAGGGAGAGAAACATCCGAAATGTGAGAGATCCATCGATCTGTTGCCTCTTGCACACCCCCTATTGGGGACCTGGCCTGCAACCCAGGCATGTGCCCTGACTGGGATTTGAACCAGAGACCTTTCAGTTCTCAGGCTGGCACTTAATCAATTGAGCCACACCAGCCAGGGCACTTGGTAACATTTCATTGTGCCAAAATTTTCTTGTTGTTTTAAGAATAAGTTTATGTCTCATCAATATTATGCATTGAGGAAACAAAATAATAATATTTCTTTAGTGGTGATAATGGATCTTCCGTATATTTGAAACATGCACTTGATTTTGTTAAAGGTTGATGGGGTTGCTTCTTTGTACTTGTGCATTTTGGGCTCATGCAATGGATTCCTAAGGCCAAATAACCTACTCTCTCTAAGCATCAGTTTCCTCAGCTGTAAAATGAGGTTCATGCAGTTGACAGAATTAATAGGGATGAAGGATGGATAGCTGTTCAAATTAGCAGTGATAGTGAATGGGTTAATGACCCCTACTCTGGAGCATCTGGAGATAAAATGAGATAATGTATTAAAGCACTTAGCGTTGGGTAGAGTTTGTAGCAAACACCCAATAAATTATACTAACAATAGCCATATTGTTACAGATGTAGAATACATTGTCTACTTTCTGCTACTGGGAAATAGGGTAATAAATAGAATGGCAACAACCCCTACGGACTGTGGGAAAACACTTTTCCAGTCTAAGACTCTTTCCCTGTCTAGCCCCCCAGCTGAAGATAGGTTATGCAGATGAAGAAACCTGGCTTTAAAAAGTCTGATCGTAGCAAAGCAATTTAAAGATGGGATGCAGGATGGACGAGCCCCGGGCTACCCTGAGTGAGCCAGGCAAGTGCAGGCCCAACCTCTGATTTTGGAGTGTCACTTTGCAAGCCCCACTGTAACCAAAGCAACAGGAGACAAGCAGTTCCAGTAAATGCCTTAAGCATATGCTACTTTGCACGTTCATAACTTAAGGTCCGAGGAGGGGAAACTGCCCGATTCCCCTTTAGCTCTCTAGGAGCTGTGCTGACTCTTGCATTCTGGGCAAAGCTGGGAGAAACACCTGGCCGAGCTCTCCACCAGCAGGGCCAGCTCTGCCGGCTGGAAGATCCGTGCAGCGTGCTGGCAGATTGCTCCGGAGCCTGCTGTGCAGGAGCCTGTGGACCTTATGGCCGCAGTATAAACAGGATGGGCCGGCGGCAGGGTGCTTGGGGAGCACCACGTGGGGCCGATCTCCCTCCGTCCCCTCCCTTGGTTGTCTCCTGTCCCTTTGCTCATGGCCCACTCCAGAGAACCTGAGGGGAGGAGAGCAGCCTTCCGTTGGCAGCGACAGGATGTCTCCGGGACGGGAAGATGCGCGCTGAAGCCAAGGCTCTGCCAGCAGTCCTGTGCACCTGAGCCGGGCCCAGCAGGGAAAGCTCGGCGACTGCAAGAGGTTAAAACTTGCCCCTGTGTTTACTTTTGTTGGCTGCCACACTGCATAATAATCTGTCAGCACGTCAGGTGCGGATTTATTTGTGCATTAAAAACTGCCCGGAGCGGACGGATGCAGACGCTCTACAGCACGCTGGGAAATGCGCCTGCAGCAGAAAAACGGCCTCTCCAAATATTTCACCCTTTTAATAAGTGCATTTAATTAAAGTCATATAACTTTTTTTTATTAGATATAAAAAAATCCGTTTGCTTGCTGAAGCTGAAGTTAACTCTGGAACACAAAGAAAGGGGGTGCTTCCCCGGCCCCTGCTCTTTAAGGTGCAGAAACTCATCGGCTGGGGTGGGGACAGGGTGTCCAGGTGGCCCAGGGGAGCGTCCCTCACTGGCGTGGAGGTCGTTTACAGGCAGTGTCGTGTTGTGTGTGTGCTGTTACTTGTCGGACGGGTGGGTGTGCGCATCGTGAGGACGGTAGTGCCAGCCTTCTACAGACACTGTGTTTTCACGTTGATTTTGAGGACGGCCCTGCGCAAAGGCAGGGGGACTGACTAAATGACCCCTGAAGACCTCACCCTCCGGCAGTGGACCTGGAGAGGTGGGGGCAGAATGATGATGGAGACGGGAGGAGGGGACCTGGGAGGGATCTGCATCCGCTTGGGCGCTCTGCTGCTGCCGTTTCTCCCAGAGCTCTGAGCGTCTCTCAGGGGTTGAGACGAAGTTGCTCCGAGGTGGTGACAGCAGGGCTTTGTGGACTTGCTGTGCCTTTGCCAGTGGATTAGGGAGCGTGCCGGTGTGAGGGTGGCGGCGGCCCCGTCGCTGCTGTGCGGGGACCCACAGTTGGCGAGGTGGGGCTGGGGGAAAGAAGGGTGGGGACGTGTGTGGAGTGGCGGCAGGAGTGGCGCCTGTGAGGAGGGGGCTCCCGGGTGGTGTTTGGGAGTGGGGAACCACAGCATACCAGGCATGGCGGCCCGGAGCCCGCTAATTACACAGCCCAAGGGGGCCATGTGGACCTGCCAGAGCCGCCCGGAGAGGTGGCATGGAAAGCCTCAGAAGGGGTCTGTGTGCCTTGGGCCTGACCAGAAAACAGCCTCAGGGGCTGCGATGCCCGGCCTGCGGGAGCCAGGTCTGGGTGCTCTGGCCGCTTGCTTGTGTGTCGATGGGGGTGGCTTTCAGCACAGGCCTCCTGGTTGCTCCCCTCGCTGGAGGGAGCGGAGTGTGAGAGCATCTCCCCATGCTCGCTGCCAGACCGAGGTCTTTGGAGCTTCTGAAGTCCAGGATGCTCGCTCCAGAAATTCTTCAGAACCAGCCGCCTTGGTCTTGAGCGGTCTGGTTCTCAGGGCACCTCAGGGGAGGCTCATTAGCTTCTTTCCTTGGCTGCTGAGGCAGGAATCTCTACCTTGGTGACTTGCGGCCACCCAGAGAGAGCCAGGTGACCAAAGGCCAGGCACGCTGGCTTTTTGTAAGTTATTTTTTTCTTAGCATCTTCTAGTGATACGGACCATCACTGTTCATGATTACGTGCCCTGTTCGCAGAAGGTAAACACATCCAAGCCGCAGTCTTCAGGCTTCTTTTTGAATTTGACACCTCCCCCACCCCGGGTTTAATTTTATGGTTCTCCCCCTTTCTCCCATGGCTTTTTTATACCAAGTTTTCACTGAAATGATCATGTATTTTTGTTGTTGTTTTTTTGAGAATTTAATAGCTCTCTGGCTTTCCAGAAGAAAATAAATTTTATTTTAAGAATTGTTATTTTGGACCTTTGCCAAAGGTACAGTGTTTAATAGTATTCTTGGCATTAAAAATATGCATATATACACATAGGCACACGTATAGGGGATGGCAGAAGTAGGGGTACAGTTGTGGGCACCCCGAACACAGAGTGTACTCTTGTATTCTTATTTATTGTTATTGTGTTACTCATTTGTATTATGACTGTCAACCTAGTTTTGCCCACGCCTGTATATATTTCAAGTGGGAGGCTTTTTGTGAAGCAGACAAACATTCCCACAGCCTGGTTGGAAGAGACAGCAGGAGTACTCAGTCCCTTGCCCTTGGACGTGAAGTTCCACGGTGGAGAAGGCATGTCTTAGGTTTCAGGACACCTGGAATGACAGAGTTGACACCCAGCAAAGCCGTCCTCTGCGGCGATTTACTGCGGCCGTCCACTCCCTGTCTAGCTTCCGAGTCTGGTCTGTAGAGCAGGGACCACGGTGCCTCCCTCCTGCGGCCGGTGCCGGCTAGCGAGGAGGTGAAATCCGCTGTATGGCCTGTCTGGGGCCTGCCTGTCACAGGCAGGTACAGGTGTCCCTTACCTGGAAGCGCTTCGAAACTGTTTTGGTAGTGCCGCTGGGGTTGCTGTCGGTGAGCAGAGGCGAAGCAGCTCACCTGGTGTGAATGCGCGCAGACCGCCATAACAAAAGACTGTATAGACCGAGGGGCTCACACGACAGAAACGGTGTCCTCAGCGATCTGGAGGCGGGCCCTCTGAGGTCAGGGCGCCAGAGTGGGCAGGTTCCCGCCTGGACTCTTCCTGGCTCGCAGGTGGCCGCCTTCTCGCTGTGGCCTCACACGCAGGCAGACCGAGGCCAGTTCTGGTCTCTGTTCCTCTTTTTACAAGGACACATCCTGGTAGATTAAGGCCTCATCCTTATGGCTTCACTTCACTCTCATTACTTCTCATAGGCCCCTCCCCAAATCCAGTCCCACCGGGGGCCAGCACTTCACTGGGGACGTTTTCAGGGGCGCACTTCAGTCCACAGCACACCTTCGTTTCTGCGTTTTTCTTTTTCATCTGCCGGCCGAGGAAGGGAGGGTCAGTTGTGATTTTCACAGCCACCACCTTCAGTTGTCACGGCTGCGACCCAGCTCGTCACTTCTGCAGTTCCGTCGTCCTGTGTGATGGCTGCTCTTCGTGCAGAGCAGGAGGCCCAAGGCAAGAAGGGAGCGGACGTCACAGTGATGCTTGAGACACTTCCTGTGCTTGGTCAAGCTCTCCATGGAGACGTGGTGAGAGACGGCGGACTTAGTGTATGAAGTGTCTCCGCTCGAATCAGAAGACAGGACAGTGACCTCTACTTAACGTGCATCCTTTTCCTGGGGGCAGAGGCTCATTTCGTGTCTCCTCTATCTTTTGAGGGTGGGGTTTCTTCCCGCACACGGTTCTTGGACCGGCGTATCACCAGGGTGGACAGGTGATTTTCTGTGCAAAGCTGAGGAAAACGAGCCACCATTTTAACTGGGTTTTTAAGCATTCCAAACTGAACGCAGACTGAAGTACAAATAATATTTTTGGCTTTCTTTGAAAGGACAAAGTTTCTTTAAATTTTTCAAGTTCTCCTGTTACTCCAAGTTTTTCCTGTTCTGAATGTCCCCTGCATCAAAACCCTAAGGACCTCTACTCGCTTACCATCCCGTTCTTAAAAAAAATAAAAAACCCAGAAACCTCTGTAGCATCACTAGCAGATCTGAAGTCTGGACGGAGAGCGAAGAGGGGGAGCCTCATTTCTGCCCGCCAGAGGGACCAGCGCTTGCCCCATGGCCAGTTAGCAGGGTCCCGTTGCGTCCCCTGGGCGGTACTAGGACTGAAATGGCCTGTTGACTGAAGGGTGTAATTCTCTACGTAGAGGGTTCTTGGGCTCTCTCTCTGTGACTTCGGCGTCATGCACGTTCTCAGGTGTGCAGGGACATTTTAAGCCTTGACGCCGACCATCCGATAGGAGCCACTGGCTGCCCAGGGGGACATCGGTCTGCTAAGCAACATGACCTCTGCTTGTGGGGGCACAGTCTGTTCCCCCGATCGTCACTCATGGTGCACCTCCACTTGGGTTTTCCTAAAGCGCGTGTTAGAGGCTGTTGGACATGAGCGATGCAAAAAACCTGACCCCTTGTTAAAAATTTAGGGGCATTTTAGGCAATGTGTTTTAGCGCAGGAATTTCCCTTCAGAGAAAATTCCCATTTTTTCCAAAGGCAAATTATGATGCACTTCTAACCCATGGAGCCAGGGCGACATGTATAAAAGTCCTTGGTACCTTGAAGGAGGGGTGCAGGAAGACTTTTTTAATTTGCAAAAATGCTTAATAATTAAAATAGAGTCCAATGTTCTGAATGCTTTCTGCTTTTGAATATAACCAAATATCAGAGAGATTTTTGGAGATAAGCAGATGTTTGGCCTACCAAGTGTTGTTAAGAACCTGTATGTGCTAGGCATTCTCCATGCTGGGGTTTCAGCCATCCAAAAGCAGAGCTGACCCCGCCCTCAGAAAACATACGTTCAAGGGAGGGACACAGGTGGTATCCAAGTATGCAGATAAATCGACAGTGCTAGGGAGTGATAAGGGATGTGCAGAGAAAGGAGACAGGGCAAGAGGGTACAGAGGGATACGCGGGGGTTGACTAAGGGCCATTTTTTAAACTTCTTTTTTTAATTTTACTTTTCAATTATAATTTACATTCAGTATTATTTTACATTAGTTTCTGGTGTACAACACGGTGGTTAGACAGTCATGTACTTCACAGACTGATGCCCTGCTATTCCCAGTACCCACCTGGATACGTGGTTACTACACTGTTATTTACTGCATCCCCTATGCTGTACTTTACATCCCCTCGACTGCGTTATAACTGCCAATTTGTACTTCTCAATCCCTTCACCTCTGTCTACAAATTGAGTTCAAATTTTCCCCCAGTCCCACAGAGCTCCTCCCCTCTGACAATCATCAGTTTGCTCTCTGTGTCTGTGAGTCTGTTTATATTTTGTTTGTTTATTTATTTTGTTCTTTAAATTCCACATGTAACTGAAATCATAGGGTATTTGTCTTTCTCTGATGGGCTTACTTCAGTCAGCACAGTACCTTCTAGGTGAAGGACCATTTTTGATAGAGTTGTGATGGAAAGCCCCAGAGAAGGTGGCGTTTGGGCAGAGAAGATGTCTAATCAAAGTGTGAATGGATGAATACACAACGTAATCCCAGAGTTCCACGTTTGATGCTAAACAGACCGCATTCGTGGGCAGCGTGGTTGATTCGGAGTGGGGTTCACTGCCTGTGTACTGGTGTCCTGGGGCTGCTGAAACAATTTGTCACTGGCTGAG
This sequence comes from Desmodus rotundus, assembly GCF_022682495.2. Classification (NCBI taxonomy): domain Eukaryota; kingdom Metazoa; phylum Chordata; class Mammalia; order Chiroptera; family Phyllostomidae; genus Desmodus; species Desmodus rotundus. The sequence continues at coordinate 84,307,674 of NC_071395.1, forward strand.
CAAAACAACAAGAATTTATTCTCTAACAGGTCTGGAGGCCAGAAGTCCTGCATCGAGGTGTCAGCGGGGTTGTGCTCTCTCTGAAGGCTCTGTGGAATCATTCTTCCTGGCCTCCAGCCTCTGGGGGTTCCTGATACTCCTTGCCTTGTGGCCCCATCACTTCAATCTCTGCCTTGGTCTTCATATGGCCTTCTCCTTGTGTGTCTGTCTCCTTTTCTTCTGTTTCTTGTTAGGGCACCTGTCATTAGATTTAGTACCAACCTGCGTAATCCAGGATGAATTCTTCTTGGGATCTTTCACTTAATTTTATCTGCAAAGACCTTTTGTCTCTCCAAATAAGGACATAGTCATGGATTCTGAAAGTTAGGATGTGAACATATCTTTTGGGGGTCATCGTTCCAACCAGTAAAGTGTGCCATCTGGTAAAACCACTTTAACAGCAACTTTTAAAGAAAATTAGAGGTGGCCTCTGGCAGAGTCCTGGGGTGCCGCACGGCTGTGATGAGGCTACGCTACGGTGGCAATGGGCAGAAGCAGCCAGGGTCACAGAGATGCCTGATACAGCAGTGTCTGGCTCCGGCATTGCTGAGCCATGGAGCTGCTGGGTGGCCTGGTGAGTCTCCCCCGACTCAGCGGGCTTCTAGCTACGCTTCAGTACCCAGGGGGATACCAAAGCCATGGGATGCAGGACTATGGGTCTTCGCAGGAGTGTCTCAGGAAACAAATAGCCAGGCTTCCAGATTGAGAAATTGAAAAGATACCATTAGACTCAAAGGCACAGAGTAGAGAAGCAGTTAACAGAAAACAGAGGCCAGGAGAGAGGCACCAGCATTCTGTTTGGATGTTTCACGATTGGGAGGTGAACACCATTCACGGAAGCAGGAGAACAGGGTTCGTTGCAAAAGTCAGCAACTTGGGAAGCCTGGATCTCGGTAAGAGGAGATTTTACTGCATTGAGCAATTGTCTCTCCTGGGAATGTCCTTGGGGGGTGTGCAGGTGCGCCCGAAGCAGCTATGGCATCGAGGCCACCCCCCTACGGTGGCCACTCTGCTCTAAGAATGTATTGCTCAGTCTCTTCTCAGTCAAATCTTTGCCAGGGGAAGGCAGGGAGGAGCAGGTCCGCGCGCCCAGAGCCTGCCTGAGTTGGGGATGATGTTTGCTCAATTCTGTGCAACCCCAGCTGTTGCTCCAGGTGCTAAGTTAGACACTTGGTAATTAGTGGGGCTAATTTATTTAATCATGTTTGTACTGTGTTTCTTCTCCTAGTTGTTCATCTTGCCCTGATCCTTCAGGTTTTCCTGGATCGTCTCCCAGGCATGTTTGTTGGAAGGTGCTGTTGAGGGACGATGGATGCTTGTTGATGCCAGAGATTAGCGCAGGCTCTGGCATGGTGGTGGCAGGGGCGGGGGCGGGGGAGGGGGATGCTGGTCTCCTTCTCTGTATCCCAACCTTGGGACTGTTGATGCTGTGGGTGGAGGGTTCTCTTTTGATGGGTGCTATCCCATGTGTTGTAGGATGCTTAGCAGCATCTCTTGGCCTCTACACACTTCATGCCATAGTGTCCCCTCCCCCGTTCTGAAAACTTTATAAAACCACCTCTAGATGTTGCCACTTGCTCCCAGAAAGGGTCATAATTGCTCCCAGTTGGGAGCCCTGTTCTAGTCATGGTGCTGATCACCAATGTACTTAACGTGGACTTTTGTGGATGAAAATTATTGTTCCAAGTGCGCACGCTAGGTTGGGGTGATCAACGTCCTTTCTCAACCACCTCCCAGGCTCTCTCCATGGACCTGCGCTGCCTGGACAGAGCGAAGCCCTCAGCCGGGGAAGGGACGGGCTTGGGGGTCAGGAGCTACAACCACATCTCCTCCGATGCCACTTCTTCTCAAAGACATACCATCCTCTGTTACCCAGGAAAGGAAAAAAGGAAGCCGTGATACACGGAGGGACAACAGGTGGCAGGGTTAGTGTCACCAGGAAGATAGCAGAGCCAGAAAAGCCACTTTTGTGTGGAAGGTGAAAACTGAGCTTCCCCAGCTGCTCTGATGGACCAAATCCAACATGGTGGCCGAGCCTGGGAGGGGAGGGCACTTGTCGTTTCTGGGTTGGCAGGTCACCTGGGACCAGCTCTTGTGACTCCTTCTTAAGGGGCCTTCCCAAGCTGCTGACTTATCCAAGAGTCTAATTCATTTTGGGCTCCCTACAGATGCCAGTATAGTACCTTATGTGCAGAAGGTCCCTTGAATGTCTTTGGCAAATGAATGGAGATTGATATGCTCTTTAAAAGGGTCAGGTATATATGTAAGGAGTGGGAGGAGGCAGGGGAGGAAGGAGAACTAATAGCCTAGAGCAGTATCGCCCCATGGAAAGAAAACACAAGCCACATATGCAATTTTAAACTTTCTAGCAACCACATTTAAAAAAGGACAAAGGAAACAGATGGAATCAACTTTATAATATATTTTATATGACACAGTATACCCCCGACCTCACTATTTCAGCGTGCACTCAGTGTAAAGAAATACAGCGAGATATTCCACCGTGTTCTGTACGCGGTCTGGCAGTCCGGGGGTGTTTTGTCTACACTCTCAGCTCGCTTCCATTCGGCCTTGTTCTTGGTACCCACTGACCGGTGGCTTCTGTACTGGACAAGGCAGGTCTGGAGAGGAAGTTCGGGAGACTGAATTTGGGGGATAAACTCCTCATCATAAACAGGAATAAAAAATGAACTTGAGGACACTCCTGTGGCCTGATTTCATCCGTGAAGGCCCCTTCCTGCCTTGACAAGCGCCATCACTGCAGTGCCTCCGTGTTACCCCCAAACCATGTCTGTTCACGGCTTCCCGGGCACTGCGCTCGCCCCTCCCCCAGCCCCTTTGTGGTCCACTCTGTTCGTTTTTGTTTCAAAGGAAGGAACTCACAAAAAAGAGGCCTGCATTCCACGGAGCAGTCTTTCTCAAACATGGCTGCGTTTTCTCAATTAATCAGGAGTTCACTCTCCCCGCCCTTCCCTCCTCCACTGTGTTCTCGGCATCTGAATCCGGGTCCTAGCCTGGCGCCAGCTTCCAGGATAATTTCAGGGGCCGAACTCACACCTGGCCAGGTAAATAAAAACCAGCTTAGCCCTTCCCAGGTCCCTCTTCCCTCCTGTGCTAATAAGAAACACCAGAAGACTTAAACCCTTGGGAGATAGTAATGATGGTGGGCAAAGGAGGAGCCAAAGGCAGGACAACAGAGACACAAGTCACCTCCCTGAAGAAGTGGCCCTGGGCTCCTGTGACCGGCTTGAGTTTAGCTCTCACTGCCAGGGTATCTCTTCCTCCTGTTCCTGCCAAGGATTGAGGACTCTGGAAATCTGGATTTTGTCTTTTCCTTCTGGTGTAGAAGGCCATTTCTTTCTCTCTGATGGTGTCGCTGTGAGGTTTCCAAAATGCCCTGTGGTCAGAGGCTCACGCGTGAGCCTGGTGAGAGGCAGCTGCCTGGGAGGTACGGTTTGACGCACCCTCAGAAATGGGTCCTCCCACTCTTCGCTCTGCCCCCACCTCGGCCAATAGATCTGTGATCTCAGCCAGGGGCGATCACCCCCCAGCGGATGGTTGGCAGTGTCTGGAGACATTCTGATCACCACAGTGGAGCAAGGAGAGGGGTATTGCCAGCATCTAGTGGGTAGAGCCCAGGATGCTGCCAAACATCCCACAGTCTGCGAGACAGCCCCCTCAATAAAGAAATGTCAACCTAAAATGTCTGTAGTGCCAGGGCTGAGGACCCCTGTGTCAGAGCGCTTTTCCTTTGAATTTTAAATATTTTTTTTTCCCTCCAAAAGAACCTTGTTTTAACCTGCAGAAGCCCCTGGGAGGGGTTGTCTGCACTCAGACATAGAAATGATTAAATTACTACCTTGCCTATCAGTTAACACCTTCTAGGACTTTGGAGGCAGTCAGCTGGGTGCCCGAGGGAGGGGTGGGAGCCCCAGAGGGAGGAGGGGGAAGGGCAAGGGAACTGAGTGGCCACCTAAAGGTGACAACTTTCTAACTTTTTAAAGGGAAGGCATGTGCTTTCCTGCTGAGGGTCCCATTGCATTATCTCCCCTCCGATCGGCAGAGCCCTGGTAAAATCCAGTTCAGGACTCACTGCTTGACTCTTCAAAGCTAGAATAATGAACCAGCCTTTCCTGATGTTGGAAGAAAGTTGCCTTGCCCTCATTAGGCAAAGGTGAACACTCAAAATTTCCCTGGCTGTTAGTGAGGTCCAAATCAGCAATATTTATCTGTATGGACATCTCTATAGGCAAAAAGAAAAAGAAAAAGAAAAGAACAGCCTACTGGTCTACCAAGCCTAAGGTATGGGTTGGCTTGGAGTAGTTCACTCAGGGCGGGTGGAGCCTTGGTCTGGATTCTGTCTTCCTACAGACCATCACTGGTCCCTGTGATTCTCACAGCTTGCGAAGCCTTAGACTCTTCAGAAACAGGCATTTCACTCCCAGCTGACTCAGTCAAGTGGCCCCAGGTGTCTGTCTACCAGGGCGGGTGTATCTTGGGCCCGGGTGTGGAAACACTAGGATTCAGGCCACAGACACCCTTCTTTCTGAGCCCCTGGGGGGCTTGGAGCCTGAGGCCACAACACAACCTTGACTTTGCTTTGGCCCCACCCAGAGAAAACGTCCCCCAGAGGAGCCATTGAGTTACTTAGCCGATAGGGAATTGTGCAGAAGGTTTCTGATGAAGTTATGGGTGATCTGGAGCCTGTCACTCCTGACAATCTTCGGCCCCACGCCTCTCCTTGCAGAGCTATTGTGAAGATTAAAAGGCATTTGGGGCCTGAAGGGAAGAGAGAGAACATAATTCTGCGTTGGGGGGTGGGGGAGCCTCTCCTGTTGCCGAGAACGAAGAATGTGACTTAGCAGGATACGGCTTGGCTGTGTCCCAGTGTTCTCTGAGAGTGCTTTTCCAACTTCAGTCTCACCTTCAGGTCTTCTATTTTAACCACGAACGCGGGTGTTCTTCTCTTTTATTCTTAATTCCTTAATTGGTTCGCCTGCCCCCAACAGCGTTATTAGATATACCTAATTAGGAATCATTCTAGGCTTGGGTAGGGCTACGAAGGTCTGTCACTTGCTAGCTGTGTGACCTGGGACAAGTCACCTAACCTCTCTGGGCCTCACAGTTTCTTGTTCATGGAGTCCCACTGACCTAGCAGACTTGTCCCAAAGATCAACAAGCAATGTCAATGAAGGAACATTGTAAAGCATGACAGAGGAGTGTCTTTCATCACTAGTACCGAGGCTTTATTTTTTAAACCTTCCCCCAGAGGGGACCTTTCTTAGTCTAAAGCAGGGACCTTCACCAGCAGGCATGTAACCCCCCAGACTTTCCCTCACTTTCTAACCTCTGGCCTCCATGGTTCGGAGCAGTCACATATTGGAAAAGACAAGCATTGGGTGGGAGCAAGAAGGGGTAGGAATTTGGAGTAATTGCCCTGGTTGTCTAATTATAGATCCTGTTCCCCATTAGTCCCCGAGCTGTGTGCAAGGAGCAGACACCGTTTGGGTTCCAGTTAAGAGGGTAGATTCTCCCTGCCACCACCGTCGGCTACGTTCTGAGTTTTCACTGGCGGGGGGATTACGCACCTTAACAAGCTTCTTTCCCCAATAAAAGCCAGGTGGGAGCCCAGCAAAACCCACATCTGCCAGTCCAGCCCCTTCAGTCTGAGGCCACTTCCTCCCCTCCTGCCAACTTAGCTCCTTCCTTTGGTCCTCTAACCATTTTGTTGGGCCAGTAGCATTTTGCCACCCTGACACAGAGTTGCTGGAGAAGGGGACAGCAGCTCTGGGGAGGGCGTGCAAACAGGAGAGGAAGAGATTAGAAGGAAGGGGGTGGCATGGCAGCCCATTAAAGAGGAATAAATTCTGCAGAGGGGAAGCGAGAGGTCCCTCCCGGTGTCTCGGTAAATCATTTTGTTTTATGGACGGATGCGGAGGGAAGTGGAAGATGGGCCGGCCCTGATAACTAGGGTCATGTCTCCTCCTTACGCCTGTCTGAGTTTTGGGATGTTCCACATGCCAACAGCCGCGAGTTGGAAGCCGCTGGAGCGTCTCTCTTTAATTTATTGTCGTCATTATTCCTCTAAAGTCAGAACCGCAGTTACTTAGGGAGAGCATTTGAAGAGTTTTATGAGAAAAGCATGGCTGGTTTGTGTCTGCTGTCTGTTTCCCCAGAACACCCTGCATTGCAAGCTCCTGCATAGGCAGATATGGCTACGAGAATGGGGAATTTGTAGGTTGTCTGAAATTGCCTCGTTGGTAGAAGTTATGTTTATCCCAGAAAGCTTCTTTCAGACCCAAAGTTCATTATAAGCTCAGGATCTCAGATCTTGCTTCTCTTTGTCCTGTTAACTGATCTGTCAACCAGAAAGGCCTTCCTAAGGGGTGAATTCACCAACTGAGGGCCCCAGAGGTCTGGGTATTTATCTGTTTACTAATACCTTGCACTAAAATGGCTTGAGTTAGTTGTCCATATTTAAATTGTGGGTATTTCATATGAAATTCTGGATCTCCAGCTTTACTTGAAAACGCGGGGTGGTTGAGGCTTGAGCCAATGTTCTTCCTTGGCTACAGACGCTGGGAGCTGCCAAGTGCCACTACCTTGGGGCTGTCCCAGTTCCTCTCACCGCCTAATCCATTCTTCAGTCCAGCCAGCTTCACTTATTTCTGTTTTCTGCCTGGTCCCTGATGACGACTGAGGTTGAGACCCCTCTGCTTTAGAGGAAGCCTTGAATTACCCACCGAAGGAAAGGAGGTATGGGAGGGAACCCATGCATGGAATCGGGGTGACCCCAGGGGTGTGTGCGTATTCCTTTCTTCTCCAGGACCCCTCTCTGGAATGTGGACTTACTAGGCAGGTGCCGGTACACTGGCCGGTTTGGAGGTAGATTCTACCTGCTCTCCTCCCTGCCCACAAAGCAGCTGTGTCACTTTGGACAAAACACCGCCCCTCTTTGGGCCTCACTCTTCTCATGTGTAGGGTGAATTGGCTGACATACATTAGTAGGTAAAAGAGATTGTGGCCGCTTATCCCTTTATGTCAACAAAATCTTATGTGAAAGTTGAATGCAGTAGCCCCCTTTATCCACCAGGGGCATGTTCCGAGACCCGCAGTGATGTCTGCCCCCCACCTGTGCTGTGTTTCTCCTACCCAGGCATTCCTATGATAAAGCTAAATTAATAAACTAGGCACAGTAAGAGATTAACGACAATAAGTAACAATAAAATAGAACAATTACCACAATATACTGCAGTAAAAGTTAGTGAATGTAGCATTTCTCTCTCTTTAAACATCTCATTGTACTGTACTCACCTTTTCGCCTAAAGGCTGTTTTGCAGCTTCTCTCTGGCATGTCCTTATGGCATGTCACTGCTCTTGTGCTTTGCGTCATTATTAAGAGAAGGGTCACTTGAACACAAGCACTGTGACACTGCAACAATCATTCTGATGACCGAGACGGCTACCGAGTGGCCAGTGGGCAAGGAGCGTCTGCAGCGCGGATTTGGTGGTCAAAGGGACAATTCACGTCCCAGGGAGGATGAAGCAGGATGGTGCGAGATTTCACCACGCTGCTCAGAACAGCACACAGTTGAAAACTTACGAATTGTTTATTGCAGGAGTTTTTCACTTACCATTTTTAGTGGACTGCAGCTGACTCGGGAAACTGAGACCTCGGATGAGGATTGGTTGACTGTGGCAGCTGAAGGGGACTGGGCAGACAGGAAAGGCATGCCTGTGTTTTCACTGTCCCCTTCGGAGGTCTGAATCCTGCCTGGCACGAGCAGACGTGCGCCTTGCTGCCTGCCAGGTGGCCACGGGTAAATTTTCTAGAGCTTATTCCAGTGGTCACTGCATGAGACAAATGAAAGTATGTTTCTCTATCCTTGAACTATAGATTATGCTCATAATATATGAATGGCTGCTATGTGCAAAGTGGTTCTTCTGGGCCCAGAAGTGTAAGATCTGGTTCCTAGCCTCAAGGGCTAGGCAGACCAGTGTAACACGAAGAATACATGAGTGCTAGATTTGGGTGGAAGAATGTGGCAGGCAGGCTGTCTGGGGGAGATGGAGGAAGTTGTCAGAGAGGAGTAAATGCTTTGAGGAAGACTTTAAGGGTCACTGGCTTTTCTTGGCAGAACTGGAGCAGGAAAGGAAAGATGGCTATTTCAGGTGGAAGCATGCTTGGAGCCTGGGGCCAGAGGTGGATCTGGGGAGGGTTTCCAGGACTGGCCAGTCGTTAGGTGGGGCTGGAGGAGGGGAGTGGAGGACATGGGGTTCCAAAGGGGGGTGGAGTCAAAAAGGGAGAGGATTTCAACAGCCAGGCCTGGGAGTTTGCAGAACTTGGAAGGCTTTTGATTAGCTTGGGATTAGCTTGACCTGACCCCCTGCAGCAAGAGAGGGAGAGAGAGATGGCAGGTGAGCAAGGGGTGGCAACAAGAGTCTGCACCAGAGCCTTAGCAGCGGTAAGGAAAAGGGGGTGGGGGGAGAAACAGAAGAAAGACATCGGGGAGGTGAAATCAACAACATGGGGACTGAATGCTAACACCGGAAAGACAGGAATGCATCCAAGATGATGTCAAAAATGTAAGCCCACGCCCTGACTGGGTGGTTGAAGCATTGTCCAATGCACCAAAGGGTTATGGGTTTTACTCCTGGTCGGCACATACCTGGGTTGTGTGTTCAATCCCCAGTCAGGGTGTGCACATGAGATAACTAATCCATGTTACTTTCTTACAGTGATGTTTCTCTCCCCCTCTCTGTCTCTCTCCTTCCTTCCTTCCTTCCTTCCTTCCTTCCTTCCTTCCTTCCTTCCTTCCTCTCTCTCTCTCTCTCTCAATTCAATAAAAATATCCTCAGATGAGGACTTAAAAAAGCATAAGCCCAAGCAAAGCAAGTCTTCGTATTTCCCTAATTACTTAATTTGTGTTTGTTGGGCATCTCCCCTGTGCTGAGATCCGGGGGTAATGCTTAAGCTGAGTCAGAGAACTCGGGGGGTTGTGATGAGTTTCTGGAATTGCCTGAATGTTGTACGTGGTGTGATGTCTACTTGCCTGCTGGAGATGGGAATGTGGAGCTAGGCAGAGAGGCAGAGGCGGTGCCTTTATTTATTTAAACAATATTTACTGGGTTCCCTCTCTGCATCAGATAATACCAGGTTCTTGGGATAAATGCGTGCATGGTGTCTAGTTCCTTTTGGAGCCCAGCGAATAACCACTGGTGGGAGATAAGCATGGAATAAAGAAAGTGCAAGGGTGTGGAGCAAAAAGGGTGGACTGGGGCCTAGGGATGGTCAGACTCCCTGTTTGTAGGACCCCGGAGGTGGGGGGCAGTGTGTCCACTCCCAGGAAAGATATAGCCTTGGGGTGGGCTCATAATGGGAGAGCTGGGGAATGAAAGAGAGGAGAGGCTGAGCCTGGACCCTAGAGAGCTCGGTGGTGATAAGGTGGGTGGGCGACACGGGTGGATTCAGGGGTACACAGGGTGGCAGAGGAAGGATAGCATTTGGACTAATGAGGACTAATAATAACAAACATTCCTAACCACCAGTTGAGTTTGGACAGTAAGCCACAGTCTGCTAAACGTAGTACATGCATCGCCCGAGTTCATTAAACAACAGTATGGTAGGCACTGTCTTTACCCCATTTTGTAGATTGAGGCTCACAGAGTCAAGAAGAGGTGGCTGGCTCCAGGAATGACTGGCTGGCATTTTGGGTGCTTAGATCCCAAAGAGTCACTTTCTGCCCTGCACGGAGGCCCCTGGGGTTGCCTGAAATAGAACTAACCGAGCTAGAGCCTCCTCTGCGAGTCTTGGCCTCAGTTGCACCTCACTTTCTTCCACCCGGCCTCCCCTGACCTTGCCACACAAAAGCCGACATGAAAGGGGAGGCCGGAGAGAGAGCTGTGTTAAAAATGTGCCGGCTGTTTGGTTAGAGGACTTTGGCTGTTCAAACAAGCCTCTGAGCCGCAGCGTTTCTCACCGCAGGCAAGTTGACTTGGTCTTTGTGCCTCTGGTCGGAGCGGGATGAGGCAGGGAGGTGGAATCCTGCAGGTGTGGTCGCCGGCCGAGGTTTTATATGTTTCGCTGCACAGTTCATGGCTAATGACAGGGCACTGGCAGGTAGGGACATGATCGGGCCCTTGGGCTTGCACATGTGTGGTTGGGCAAAAGACAATCGCAGATGTTCCTGGAATTCCCAAACCGGATACAAAATTGCTAGCAGGATATAGAGAAAGAGGAAGAAGCCACGTGTTTTACATAATGAGAAGCTTGCCTCCTGCCCGATGGCCTCTTGGAGCCCGTGGTGGGCCGGGCCTCCTGGCCCTGAAGTCCCGGGGATTAGGAAACCTGCGTGCGTGTCTGCAGGGCAGAGCCCCGCTCCAGCAGCCGGCTTTCTCTCGCTTTGGTCGGTTTAGATCCAAGATCCGTGGCTTTCCTCCGGGTGTGGTGGGCCCAGAGGCATCCAAGGAGTGCTCTTCCACCAGATGTGTCTTGGTGCCTGGGATGGAAAAGGAATCCGGCAGCGGGCCTGAAAGGAACTGAGAGCAGCCACCCTCTCTTCCCTGGGCACCCCCCCCCCCCCGCCCCGCCCCCTGCCGCCCGCCTTGAGTGGAATTCTGTGTGGGTGGCGGCAGGGGGGAGCTCTGCACTGAGGGCCTCTTGCAGGCAGCCTGGAAGGTGGAGGCTTGCAGTGGGGAGGGCTGGGCTGGGAGAAAGACAGAAATGGGAGATCTGGGAGATCAGAGAGGCCGGAGGCAGAGGCCTCTCCTGGGGAGTTGTGAGTGAGGGAGCCCTATGTCTGGGTATCCTGGGGGAGAACGGCAGGGGGCAGTGAGCTGATTCAGGTGCCAGAGCCGAAAATAATGAGCCAAGCAAGGCTCAGTTCCCTGCAAGCTGCCCCTTCAACTGCACTTCGCTCTGGGACCCACCACCAAGGAGGCACTTTTTTTAAGAAATGCATCTCCCACCGCCCTTGCCCCATTGCTAGACTGTTCTCAGTCCCTTTGAGCTCTGTCTCGCTTGGCAGAACTTGTGAGAAGGAATTTGTGCTGGAAGGAGACGGGAGTCCCTCCTCAGCGGTGGCCCTGACGTGTGGTTTTTCTGAACCAGTCATACTACACCTGAGGCTTTCCGAGCCTTCTTCCTATGACCTCGCCCTAGTACAGCCAGTTGCTTAAGGGTGCCGAACACGCCTCTCTGTCTGGAGTCAGGTTTCTTGGGCTCAGATCCTTGCTACATGACCTTGGGGCATTAATGATATGCTTACCAGCCTCAGTTTCCCCATCTATGAAAACAGGGGTGACCTTTAACTGTCTTGTATGTTAACACGAGTGAGAACAAAAAGTTTTCCATGTTGAGTCCTTTCACATAAGCGCTCAATAGATTTTAGCTGTTACTGTCACTATTAATATATTTCTTTCAAAACAAAGACCTCACAGAGGGTTTCCCTTTAAACACTTGATTTTAGACCCGGTGGCAAGCGATGGTCCTCGAGCCAGAACCCACTGCCGCCTGTTTTTGTACAGTTTGTGAGCTAAGAACCGTTTTTACACGAAACATTTATTTAAAAAGTCGTATTTTGTGACCCATGAAAAACTATACGAGATTTACATTTTGGTGCCCATGGATAGTTTTATTGGGGCCGCGCCACGCGTGTTGGTTCGCAGATCGCCGGTGGCTGCTTTTGCACTGCCCAGGCGCGGCGTCGACTAGCCGTGATGCGGGCCCTACAGCCCACCGAGTTGAAAACACCATCTGGCCCTTGACAGAAAGTTTGCCATCCCGGTTCTAGATGACTGGTTATTAACCAGGGACGGTCGGTGTAGGCACCTGGAATGAAAATTATAGCGTGTGTGCTGATTGGTATAAAGCCCCCCGACAATCAGAGAAGAAGAGAAAGCTTTGCTCTTTTAAAATAAGAGAAGAGCAAACTGGGTCTGAGTTCTGGAAACGCTACAGAGATGTTCACGCCATGTTTTCAGAAACAAACTGAGCTTCAGGGCAGCCCCCACCAGTGTGTGCAGAGGCTGTGTGTTCCTTTAAGGAATGAGCCCCCGAGGTTGCTGCTTGGGCCAGTACCAGTGGGTGGGGGTGGGAGGGGAAGGAGCGCAGGGGGATGCACAGCACATCTCCATCCCCCCCTCTTTTGGATGAGTGGGGTCCATTGTGAAAGCAGCATCGCTTGGGGAGCCCGTTTCCTTTCACCTGTCGTGTGTACCTTTCTGTCTATACCCTGCCTCATCCCTCCTCATTCTGGAAGGGATTCCGTCCAGTAGCCAGGACCCTTGAAAGTGCAGAATCGCCAATCCCAGCAGAAGCAAGCGCCTGGAGCTGTGGTTGAGAAGGGTGAGCTGAATGGAGTGTCACTGGTGATTTAAGAGAGGTGACCCTGGAGCTCAGCTTTGAATTTTTCAACTCAGGAAACTTTTTTCTTGCCTTTTTCTCCCTGCCCACGGTGCCGCTCATCTCTGCTCCCACTCCCTGCTTGTCATAGGACCCAGTGTGTGTGCTTGGGACGGTGAAGGCGAGAAGGCAGGGGCAGGGTGAAGGCTGCCCTAAGCAAAAGCCCGTCTCCACACAGGGGCAGCAGCCAGCAGGCCTGGAGCAGCCATGGGGATGGCACAGGGTGGAGACTGAGTAATGGACAGAAACCGCTAATCTCCGGGTGACCTGGCTGAGAGCGAGTTTATGAATCACCCCAGCAGTGGCTCTTTGCTCTGGAGGAGCCTCTCACACATTCCCAAGGGAGCCAGTGTCTGGGAGACGTGACGTTGTCACCGGGACAGGAGTTTCAACCGCGTGTGGCTTCGCAGGAACTTGTTCCCATGGGTAACACCCAGCTCTGTGTGAAACATCCCAGGCAAAGGGGATGGGGCTCTGAGGCTTCCTGTGTATGTCTGTGTGGATGCAATTGTGTGCATATGTGTGTGTTTTAAAGAGTGTGGCTCATCCATTCTGGGACCTCCTTTTAGCTGCTGCCTCTGTCCGTGGAGGGAGGTGAGAACTTGTCTACACGGTCAAGAGGGAGGAGGTGGCTCTGATGGACGCCTGCCTGTCTGTTGCTCTCCCAGATTTTTTCTCAAAGACGCTCTCTCCACAAAATCCTGCTCCAAACCCACGACTTGCACGCAACATTCCGTGTCCAACCACTGTGTCTCCTCATTTGATCCACACTCTCAAATTGTGTGGGCAGAGGGGCTGGCCACCCTCAATCGATTTCAGGAAGGCGAGGCCGGCCCTGTAGAGCCCACATACTTTCTCTCGGGCATCAGCCTTAGAGCTCTGGCACCTTTGCCAGATCAATCAGCCCATCAGGCCTTCTCACTGCGTGGATAGCTCATCAGAAAAGGAACAGACCTCACAACAGCCTCTTACCACCGCATTTTCTCTTGCAAACCTGAGACACACAGAGCAAACTGAGCCCAGAGAGGCTTTGCCTTTGCACTGTTACCAGCCATAGTTAACTCTTTCTTTCATATTTTTATAAAATCTTTCTTTTCCCTTATCTGTGATGCCCCCCTACTGAAAAGCTCTTGGCATGTCCCTACCTTCCTGGGTAGTAAGAATAAGACAGCCTTTAAAACATCGTCTCTCTTATGCAGGAAGAGGAGGAATCTAGTGTATGTCTCCTTACCAATTAAATGAAAAAACGAGGAGCTGAGAAGGGTTCCAGTGAGGTGAGGGTCAGGGGCATGCGGATGGGGACATGGATTGGTTGGGGTGCCTGCTCCCCGTCAGGTTTGCCGTATCGCTGTATCCAGCACTCGCTAGTATGCAATACTTATTTAAAACAAAACAAAGCCCCTAAAAGCAATGAACCACACTTACAAGTTCATATTTATAAACTCATTATTTTATTGAGCCCGACCGTGCCCTGCGGATGCGTTGACAGTCCTGGGGAACCTACGGAGGTTCATTCTAGCCTTGACAGTGGACCTTTCTAATGAATTCCTCATTTTCCGTGTGAGTGTGTGTAGCTTTAGGGGCCCCGGAGTTCCTCAGAAGCAGAGCAAGGATGTCTGTGGACTGGGTGCTAAGCTAATACCCGGTAACTGGGTTTTGTTTTCTTTGCCCCCCACTCTGGGTAGAAGCAGATAGAATGACCACATCGCAGGCATGGCTCGCGGAAGTGACCCTCCCTGCCTGGGTGAAGGGCATGTGCTGTGGTTATCCTTGGGTCCGGGAGAGCTATCTGAATCACGCTGGAAAACCACTTTCCCTTCTTCCCCTAATCACAGACTTTGCTTCCTGCTTCCTTCCTGCCACGCTCTTTCTGAAAATGAAGTGTAACCGTGCGTCAAGCAGACTACTGGGGTGGGGTGATTTACAGAGCCTCCGCTGGGGACTCTGGACCTCGGCCTGTCTTTCCAGGAGAGCCCCTGCAGGCCACAGCTTATCTGGTTTATTGTCTCGTGATAGGTTCGAAGCCCGGGTCAGGTTTCTCCTGTTCAGGGGCTACTGCTTTCCAACAAACTCTAAGGGATTAAGGGCTGAATGCAGGTGGGTTTCTTCCCCCTCCTGTTGCTGTCACCTGGACATTACCATGGCGATAATCCTCCCTGAAACAAAAATAAAGGGCAGAACCGGTTGGACGGAAAGTGTGGCCACAAACTCTTGTAGTGAGACTGAGAGCTGGTGGTGGGGAAGCGGGGGAGGGTGGCCTCCTCGATCATCCAGTTGAGCCTAGAGGACCCGGAGGACGGGAGGTAGAAATGGAGAGGGTGGCCTGGGGGAACAGCCAGGATTGAAGTCCGGTCCCTCTGACTGCACTGCAGGGAAAAGCTTCCGTGTAGTTCCTTGGTGGATTAGGCAGGAGTCTTTTCTCTCTGCAGCCGGCGATCCTGTCTGGTCTCCCCTGCCTTGGGAGGAACAGAACAATAGATCCATAATCTGTCAGTGGAGATTAGCCTGGTTGTGAATCACAGGGAGGGAGGGAGGCTGGGGATTATAATCTGCTCTGCATGGTCTTGTGGGCTGAGCGATGGTGGAGGTTTTGGCTTCTTGGAAAGCCTGGGGGTTTAGGAAGGCAGGTTTCACTGTGTCAGTGCTGGGAAACCGGTTTGGAGTTTAGGAAGCGAGCACCCACAATAGGCAGACGAAGAGAGGTGGATTTTATTCGCTGCCGAAAAGGTGCATTTGCTGTTGCTCCCCCCCAGCCTCCCAAATCTTAAGTCCCCTGTGGAATGTTCTGAAAGGGTTGGCAGATTCTAAGAGAAAATGCTGTTGGCTCACAGGAACTTCTCCACCAAAGCACGGAGCAGTGACGTGTGGTTGGTACTGACAAGCATTTCACTGTCAGGATTCTCTGGAGATTCTAGAAAGAAAGAAAAAAAAAAAAACAAACCCAGAGTGTAAGGTGGTTTTGCACGCAGGCTTCCTGGGCAGGGAGGTGGTCTGGTAACCTGGCTGACCTTTGAAGTCTCCCTCGCCCTAAAGAATGAGACGCCTGCATTGCTGGGTGACATGCCCAGATGGATAAGGCAGCTGCTCACTTGTTCACCCAGCCGGTATTCACTGAGCGCCTACTACGTGCCGGAGGCTAGTCATGAACAAAACAGAAAAACATCTCTGCCCTCCATTGCTAGAGAGAAAGCAGACCATCACTAGATAAACAAATACCCAGAGGTGATACGTGCTATGAAAACAATAGAGAGGGAGAGACGATGCTGCTAAGAAAGTGAACAGAAAAGGTTTTCTCAGGAGACAACATTTGAACAGAGACCAGGCAGGTGTACCCAGGAGAAGAATGTTCCAGGCCAGTGGTCAGCAGGTGATTGTCCTCTGCCAAATGGCCACTTGTTTTTGTAAATAGAATTTCATTGGTTCGCAGACACACCCCTTCCTTTGTGTACTGTCGATGGCTGCTTCCTCATGAACGCAGCGGAATTAAATAGTGGTGACACTATGTAGTGGATCGCCGGGCCCACGAGCCTAAAAAGTATCTGACATTTGACAGAGTTTACCAGTTCCCAATCTAGGCAGGAGCAAAGTGCAAAGGGCAAAGTGCATGCACTAGCCTGTATGTATCCATTCTCCTGGAGATGGACACCTAGGTGGTCCCCAACGCTTTGGCACAGGAGACAAATTCTTCAATGAGCATCCTCCCCGTGTCACTGGGTCTACTGTGTGAGAGTCCATGAATGGAGTTATTTTTTATATTAGGATGAGCAAGGGACATAAAACTGCTAACCAGCAATTTTAATCAAATTTAAAAACCTGTCTTGTCTTCCTGCTACTCGTCTTGCCACCAGGGCTGTCGATCCTCTCAGGGACACGTAGGGCTTATTTGGGCTTTGTTTTGGGCCTGTTTTGCCCTGGTGGTTCTCAGGAACATGTGTCCACCATCAAAGGAGACCATGTCCACGCAGGTCCTCAGAAACCCATGAAGGCCTAGTGAACGTTGGGGGTAGGCAAGTGTGATGTTCTTCACCTCAGCGTTGTAACTTATCCATAGTACAGATTTAAAAATGTTCTTTCATTTTTCACTCTCCCTCAGTGGCCCCCAATCTAGACCAAAGTCTTCTTAAGAAAGACTGGGATCCATGTTTCTAGTCTCAGGGCCTGGCAAAGTGACGGCACCTAACAGGGACACAGCAGATGCCCTTGGATAAAGAAAGGCCATCTCCTGCTAAGTGCTTTTGAGTGGAGTAGAAGATTGTTACTTTAAAAAAGTTATTTGCATTCTAAAGCTGAACAGAAATGAGTTCAGGTACAATTTTTTTTTTTTGGTGTTAGTTTTTGGAGGGGACATAGCATGCTTTTTTTAAAAAAAAATAGATTTTAGAAAGAGGAATGGGGGAGAGAGAAAGACATCAATTTGTTGTTCCACTTATTTATGCATTCACTGGTTGATGCTTGTATGCACCCTGACCAGGGATCGAACCCACAACCCTGGCGTATCGGGAAAATGCTCTAACTAACTGAGCTACTGGCCGGAGCAGGCTGAGTAGACACTGGAAAACATCCTGATGTAGTTGATGGTGGACAGTGGGTTAGCTTCACTGTCCGGGCTGCAGAGAATGGAGATAGGCAAGGGTGCAGAATTATGTGTTCTCACCCTTGGTCTTTGCCCACCCCTGTTCTCCTGCCAGAAATGCCCGGCCTGGGTCTTCTCTGCAGGCCTGGGTCTTTCCCATCATTGCAGATCCAGCTCTTCCATGAAGCACCCTCGGCCCTCAGGTAGTTTTCTCCTGACTTCGCCACATGTAGAAGCCGTGCCACTCATATTTGTCCAGTGAATCGCATACCACTTGTGGCATCTCTCTAAGTGGGTGCCACAGCCTGTGTGTCTTGCTAGCCCTGGGAGGGCTAGCTCTGAGCTTTCATGTGGCCGGCTCAGTGAGCGTTGATTTCTTGACTGGTAGGATAGCCCATTGATAGAATAAGCATTGTAAATTTCACGTTAATATCTGTCACTAGCCTGGTTGGTTTCATTCTCCAAATTATAAAGTAGGAGTTACTCTGGCATGGCCTCCAGGTTACTCATTTTTACAATGGGAGCTGTACAACTGCTTCCCAGGACTGTCCTCACGAGGCCTGGGGGGCTCCCTCCACGTGCTGAAGCCCGGAGAAACGGGGCTCTGGTTCTGGAGATTGTGCCGTTTGTGTTTCTCCCAGGTCCTTGCTGCTCATGGCCTAAGAGAGACTCCTTTGTGAGTTGTGGCTTTGTTTTAGATACTTGGTGCTGGTCTCTGAGCAGAGCTGACACCAAGTCTTCAAAATTAGATGATTTTTTTTTCTGGTGTCTCTGTAATTGACAGTCTTAACTTTGCATGAACCAGGAAGTTTGGCCACTTAACTTCCTTGTGATCTAGGGACAAGGAGGTGAGGAGTGAGAATGCCAGGAGAGAGAGAGAGAGGGGAAACCCCCCGTGGAAAGCCCGGGGGGAGCTGTGCCAAGGAGCCTTGATAGAGGCTGCTCAGCGGCTGCCCCTGGTGGGTGCTGGGCTGGGGGTGGTGATGGGACAGGCCTCCTGGGTGCTGGGCTGGGGGTGGTGATGGGACAGGCCTCCTGGGTGCTGGGCTGGGGGTGGTGATGGGACAGGCCTCCTGGGTGCTGGGCTGGGGGTGGTGATGGGGGAGGCCTAGTGGGTGCTGGGCTGGGAGTGGTGATGGGACAGGCCTGGTGGGTGCTGGGCTGGGGGTGGTGACAGGGCACACTTTCCTCTTGCCTGTTGGGTGGCTGCCAATGCAGATTTTAATTCTTTCCTTTAAATAGTTTTGCTGCCACTGATTTTCAAATGTTCAAAGCAGCCCATTTATAAGCCTTTGCCTCATCTTCTGAGTAACAGGGCAGGGACACCTTCTTTAGCCTGCACACTGCCAGGCACAGCGCAGTGTGGGAGAAAAGTCAGGGGAAGGAGGCCTCCTCACTAGGCCTGTTCTGTTGCAGACGGAACCTGTCCTGGGACGCGTCACAGATCCGTTCTCTCTGGGCCTCAGTTTCTCCCCTGGAAGAAAGAGCTGGGAGGCCTTGTAAGACCCGTCTGGAACCCCAGAACATTTCTGACTGGGCTCCCCCCACATTTCCCAATGGCTGTCCTAATCTCATCCTTTTTCTGGCGTCTCTGCAGTTACACCAGCCATGACAAGCAGGTGTCCTCTGAGCTCGGGAGATCTGATAAGCAGGGCCTGACCCCCGGGAAAAGGCCTGGAATAGAAATGGCTTCTAAACATTCTTGTGTGTGACTCAGACATGGGTGAAACTCTTGTCCATCAGTCAGCACCAAACAGGGCCTTTTGCAATGATGGTATTTGGATACGAGGGGCCCCGAGCTGATGCCTGCCTGCCCTCAGGACCTTAAACTGAGGTTCTGGAGCTGGAGCAGACGTGGGCAAGAATGCTCCTCTGTTAAAGGTTTTAGTCTAACCTTTACTACTTAAATCTATTGAAAAAGAATTTTAATGTATTGATTTGAAAGCAATAGTTCCCAACAGAAGGAGGAGGTTGCTTCCCAGGGGACACTGGGTAATGTCTGGAGACGTTTGTGATCGTCACCACTGGGGTGGGAGGATGCTGCTGGCATCTAGTGGGCGGACGAGGCCAGGGATGCTGCTGAACACCCTCCGATGATGCACAGGACAGCCCCTGCCGTAGAGAATCATGCAGCCCCACATGCCAGTGGGGCAACTGCGGTGGACAGACTTGTGTTTAAAGAAGCGCTACTTTAAAATGATTCCTAGTGAACCAGTGACAGTGCCCGTACAGAGTGAAAAAGAAAAAAATACTAAGCACAATGAAATCAAAACCATGTTTATAAATTCTAGGTCGACGCTCCTGTCCCCTGGGCTCGAGGTTCTCTTTCTCTTTATGCTGAAGGGGAGTTAGCACAAGGAGAGGTCACGGCCAGGCCCCCCTGAGCAGAGCCTTCTCTTTAAATGTAATCAGTGGGATTAAGGAGAGCTGGGCCTTCCCTCTGCAACAAAACTGCAACTCTCCGCCCCTAGTGATGTTCCTCATCCCAAACTTGGGAACCGCTGTCTCCACACCACGGGCATAAGTATAAGCTGCGGAGGGTAATTGCCTACAAGGATCGACTCCCTGTACCTCTGGCTCCTGGGTGCTTCCAGCTGATCATTAGGCATAGATGGGAATCTTTTTTCTCTTTTTTCACAGGTAGTTATAATAATAATAGCCCCCTTTAGGCACAAGCTTTTTCATCTTCAAAGCACATTATAAACATGAGCTAATCTCCCTGCTCTCCAGTGAGGCCAGGAGTCCTGTGTTTTACTGGATGGAGCCACCAAGGCAAGAGAGGTGAAGTGAGTCACCGGCCGTCGGGCTGGGAGCTAGGCGAGGGTAGGGTTGAGATTCAATTTTACAGTTGCTGGACTCCTGGGTAGGTCCTTCACCAAGGCACACCTTTCCCCTGGCCAGCCCTGTCTTGGTGTGCAGAGCCAAACCTCAGATTCAGGCAGGTCTGGAGAGAGAGAGAAAGGGTGACATTTCTTTTCCTTTACTCTCTGTAAGCAGCTCTTACTCAGGGGCTGCTAAATGCTTTTCTTAATAATAATAATAATAATAAAATCCCCCTGCAGCAAGCAAGGCCCCCAAACCAGGCAGTTACTTTAAGAAAATATTTTCCTGTGGACCCTGTTTCCCAGGATGGTGGTGGGTGTGGAGCTGAACCAGGGCTTCTCTTCGCAGGCTCTGAAGACGTCTGTGGTTGTCAGAGCCAAAGCCATATGGACCAAGGGTGTCTGGCCAGCGGCCGTGACCGCTTTGACGGGGACCACCATGGAGCAAGCAGCCTCTAGGTGCCTGTGGGCACTGGGGTATTTCCTTTTCGCTCATCCCAGACACTCCTGGACCTGGCCCGAGGGGAGCCACGCTGAGGTGTCAGGAAGAAAAATGAGGAGGGCGGGCTCGGGAGGCAGAAACTGCAGGGTGCCAGCATGCATTCGTACTATTTCCCATGGGTTAAAGAAAAAAAAGTAAACTCTTCAGGATTCAAGAGACATTTCAAACTGCCTGTGGGTCACTGTGAGTCTTTGGGTCTCCTGGCTCCCGGGGACGTGCTCCAATGGGAGACGTGTGGGGCCCTGTGCCACTGGCCCTTAAATACTCTCTACCACGGACTGAGTAAATGAAGGCAGAAAACGTACATCACATTGGCGCTGGAGGAGTGGGGGTGAGGGTATGTTTTATGTTGATGACGCCACCAGGCTTGGGTTGAATGAACTCTTCGTGGCTCAGAGACCCCACGTGGCTGGCCCAAGGCATGGGGCTTTGTGGGTCTCTTTAAGTCTTGTTCATGTGTCCATCTAAAGCCTTAACCTTCTGTGTTTGTCTGCTTGGGCTGCTATAGCAAAAATGCCATAGACTTGGGGGTTTAAACACTCAGAATTTATATCTTACATTCTAGAGACTAGAGAGTTCAAGATCAGGATGCCAGCATGGTCAGGTTCTTGGTGAAGACTCTTCGTGGTTGACAGATGGCTACCTTCTCATTGTGTTCGCACATGGTTGGGGGGGCAGGGCGGGCAGCAAGCTCTCTCATGTCTCACAAGTGCACCAATCCCATCATGAGGGCCCCATCCTTGTGACCTAGTTCCTCCCAAAGGCCTCATCTCCAAATACCATCATTCCTGGTTTCAACATAATGAGTTTTGGTGGGAGGACACAACATTTAGTTCATAGCGCCGTTCCATGTGACCTTGTGGTCGGGAAGCCCTGAGTATGGACGGGGAGAGGGATGTAGAGCAAATAGCCACTCACTGAGACCCAAGAGCAGCAGCAAAATCTAGACCAGGTTTCTCCTGTGTCCTGTGAGGAAGCTGATCACTTGTTACAGGATGTGAAGAAGGACCCTGAGAGCAGGGCTGGGGTGGGGCATGAGCCGGCCAGAGGGAGAGGGTGCTCCTGGCACAGAGCCCCCAGAGCTGGCATGACTTTGGGAACCCAGCCTTCAGTTGTCCCCGGGCCACAGCCTGGCCACAGCTGCAGCCAGCTCGTTTGTCCCACAAAGGTCAGATCCGGTTGTCGGAACAGTCAGCTGTGGCCTGCTTGTCATCTCACTCTTTGTTGCCAAAGGATCCAGTTCCCCAGAAAACAGAAGTGTGGCCCCATGTGGTACAGTGGCCTCCTAGCATTTCAATAATTTCTTCAGGCTTCCTGTTACCGTAGTTTCTACCTAAATCAGGTAAATGATACGCAGATAGAATGGGAGGAAGACGAGGGAGGGGGCTCCAACCGGGATTAAAATTCCCTATACCTGTTCTCCTCCCTCTCCTTCACCTTTCCACTCTGGCTCTTTCTGCCTCTCTCCCAGCCACTTCTGTGCTCCTCTTGCTATATGCCACTTAATCCCTCCCTTCCCCAAAGCACAGATATGGATGAGAGCGTTCAGAAGCCCAGCCTCTCTGATTTGTTCATGCGTCATCCTCACCTTGACCATTTTCAGTCCATTCTTGACATTGAAGTTGCCCCTCCCTCCCCATCCATGCCTCTCAAGAATTGCTGCTTCCTTCCTGCCTGCCCAGGTCCTGGATTGTGATCCTCTCTCTAACTGAGCCCAGAGAATCATTCCGTGCTTGGCAAGAGAGACACACATGATTGCTCCCTCTCTTTTCTCGAATACTCTTTCTCACCAGCCATCTGGGAACATGCATAAGGGCCTTTCTTAGCTTAAAACTTTCTTGGACTTTGACACATTTTCCCCCCTTCCCACAGAGAGGTAGAGATTTCCGTGAAACTGGTATCTTACTTTAACAGATCACCCATCCCTTCCTGTTGGAAGTCAGACTCCCACTTTTACTACTCTGCCACGTGGTTCCCTCCAAACCGCTTCTGATCTAGTTGCTTTCTCTTAGTTCTTCCTCCCTGAATTCACCCTTGACTACTCAAGGATGACCACCCACAGACTTCCTCCCAACCCACCTTCTGCCCACGGGGATGAGCTTTAGCCAGTCTGCTGCCATGGCTTCCTCCACACCCCCCATAAAAAATGACTCCCATACCTACATCTGTAGCCTGGGGATTTCTTCAATTCCAGCTCCGTGTATCTCTTTTTATGTCTACTTCTCAAGTTCATTACCCTAGAAGTCCAATGTCCTCTTGTCCCCAGGCTATGTTCAGCTCTAGGTTTCCTCATTTCCCATGAGGGTAAAATAGTTTATCTGGACATCAGCATTCAGTTTTACTATCTTTTTACCTTTTGATTATTATTCAGCTCATCATTATGATTTAATACAGGATTTTTCAACCTTTTTCACCTCATGGCACACACAAAGTAATTACTAAAAATCTGCGGCACACCAAAATATATATTTTTTGATGATCTGACAAAAAATAGGTATAATTTTGATTCATTCACACTGGGCAGCTACTGTTGTGTTGATTTGTCATTTTTTTATTTGACAACGCAAGGGGAAAGAGATCAGTGGTGCTGACTAAATAGTCAGGTATTGCATGTTTTAAAAATTCTTGCAGCACGCTGGTTGAAAATCGCTGATTTAAAATATAGCTGTAGTGTTGGCTTTTCAAAAACACCGGTTTGTTTTTCTGTCTTGTTCCTCTCTGCACTTCCTGGGAGTGTGTTCCGCTCTGCTCTCTTTAACAAATGTGCTGCAGTTGAAATAAAGGTACCCCCCCCCCCCGCCCACCTTGTACAGCATGTGTGGTCCACCTTCTCTCTTCTTCCTCCCTGGATGGGAGGCTGACGCCTCCCCCACCCCCCAGAGCCTCTCATCCTTTTGAATGTGAAAACCCACATTTTTTCAGACTCCCATTCACTGACTAATGATTCAGTATCTTATCTCCTAAGTATATGAAAATACAACCTGTTAGTATAAGACATGATGTATTTGGTCTTCTAGCAACACTTAGCCTACATCTTGTGGCACTGGCATTAATCTGGTGGCCATTTGGTGACCACTACTGTAGACTTTGGCAGTGGCTCCCATTTGGTTGCCCTGTCTCGGTGCCCATCCCTCTCGCCTGCCGCACATACTAGTAGTTACTAGTGGTAGTTCATATAAGCCACCTGCCTTCCCTTGAAAGCCTTCGTGCTCCTACAGTAGACTGCATTCTGAAAGTAAGCCCCTTCACCTGCCGCCTGGGTCCCCACAGGCTCCCTTTCCCGCCTCGGAGTCCATCCCCTTGGACATACACAGACCATGCTGGGCAGTTGTATTTTCCCAGCAGGCACTTAGGTTCCAGTTGCTTGATCTTGGTGCCTGCTGTGTTACCTTTGCCTGGGAAGCCCGGCCACTTTTAACTCTAAGAGTTACCTGTCTCTCAGACTCACATGAAGCCTTTCCAACTTTTCCTTTCCATGGTGTTTGCTCCTCCCACTCTGAGTGGCCTGTTTTTACCTTTAATTTGGAAATAATTTAAATATGCTCAAAATAGTACAAGAAACACTCATACACACTTCATCCAGATGCACCTGTTCTTAACCCTTTGCCCACTTTCTGTACCTATCCCCCTCTATCTCTGTATTTTTTTCTAAACCACGTGAGGGTAAGTTACACGGGCCTTTACCTCTGAATACATCAGTGTGTCTTTCCTATGAAGAGTTGTATGCTCTTCTATAAATTAGGTGTCAATGTCTAATAAAAATTGTGTCGATGCCCAGGAAAAGTTCAATATTCACCTTCATAAATGCACACTGATAGGATACTTTTCCCTAATCTCCACCCATGTCCCTGGTTTTTCTGTTGAGCTAATGATGTCCTCAGTGACACCATCTCCCTCCGGCCAAGAGTCCAGTCTGGAGTCGGCCGCTGCGTTGAGTTGCCCTGTCTCCGTAGCCACCTGTAATCCGGAACATCTCCACAGCCTTTCTGTCTCCTGCGACGTGGATGTTTTGAAAGAATACAGTCTCTCCTCTCCTCCATTTTGTTAGCGGAAATTTTCTCATTTTGTGTTTGAAGGTTCCTGGTGACTAGGTTGAGGTTGTGTGTCAGGCTATTGGCTGGGTGATGTGTCTTTCGCAGCACGTCACATCTGCAGACACCCAGCGTCTGTCTATGTAATTGGTGATGTTAGTTTTGGCCACCTGTATCAGGTGTTGTCTGATTTCTCCACTGTGCTTTTTTTCTCCCTTGCAACTGATAAGCAGTCTGTTGGGGAGACATTTTAAGGTCATGCAAAGATCCTCATCAAAAGTTCCTCCTAGAATTAGCATCTAGTGATGATTTTCCAATCTTTATCACAGTGGCTGCAAGCGATTTTCCAGCTCTGATGCTCTCTCAGCATTTATCATTTGGTTCTTGGCATTCTGTTGTTAGCAAGACACCTCTCTCCTCTGTTTACTACAAATCTGTTTGTTCACCACTGGCACGAACTCTTGAATTCTTAGTTTTTCAGTGGTTTGTAATTCACTGATTACTTAGTTTGTCGCTCATAATGTCCCAGGTTTGGCCAATGGGAGCTCCTTCAAACTGGCTCCTGTGTCCTCACACAAACACGTTTGCTGTATGCAAGCCTTTGAAAAGACTGTAAGCCACTGAGAATACATTAATATGGGGAGCCGCATGTGACGGTAACTCAAACGTCAAGGGAGAGTGAGAGATGACTTTGCCTGCTGGATGCTGTCTTGGGTCCCTTCATGCCACCTGCTGGGCAACACCTAAGGAACTTTGGCGTGTGACAGCACTTACGGCTCTCCTGGTTTGCCCTGGGAAAACCTGAGAGTACCAGTCTTCGATGTTGAGCCCTCTCTTATCTCTGAGCCTCTTTTTACCAACCATTTGTGTAGGTAGGAGGGCTTAATGGAGCAACACCCACCTTTGGCATTCACACCAGAGAGATCAGATAAGAAGCACGTCGCGGAGATGATTTTTCACCAGGGTAATAAGTCTGGTGCTTTGGCGTGGGGTGGGTGGCTGTACACTGGAGAACACGCACTTCGCCTCGAAGGGCAGCTGCTCCTGAGCTCTGGCTGCTTGTTCCTGTGTAGGAATATGGGTGTGGGCTTGCTACATCTTCTCATTTCCCAGGACCATCCAGAAATCCAGATTTCTGTGCAAAATCTCCCATCTTTCATCCCATCATCTAATTTTAAAAACTGGGAAAGCACACTTCAGGCTAGGAAAGCACATTTCCGGTCCACAGGGTGCGTCAGCTAGCTGCGTGCTCGAGGCCCCCAGGACGTCAAAGTGCAGAGGCAGAGATTTGCACGTCAACCTTTCATGAGTCTTTCTGGGAGATGTACTTCGATGATTCTGTGACTTCTTATCCAGAGGAGGAAATCTTTGAGGTTTGTCTTGAAAAGTTTTTTAAAAAATAAAACAGGATCTAAAATCCATACGAATAAAACCCAAGTCATTTTCCTTTAACGTGAGTCCCAAGTGTGTAGCCAATGACCTCCCCAAGGCAGCACTTCCCCACGGCTTGCCTGGTCCCGCTTGCAGGCAGATGTGGTCGTGTGCTGCCCAGCGTTTGGAGGTGGCTTGTCGGTCACTTCCCTGGGACTGGACAGAGGTGGGCTGTCATGGCCACTCCCCCTTGTTAATACACATGTCTGCCTGTCCATTTCCCCCCTTGCCACGCCATTTCCAGGGGAAACATCTTCAGTTTGTGCAGTTGGTCACGATTTCACAAATATTTCCACTGAGTTGTTACCAGGAAAACCTTTGCCGTATGAATTTTTGTTTTATTACTTTGCTAAAGCAAATACACTCCAAACAGACATGCAGTATTCCACTTCAGTCAAATCCTGTGCCTAGAGCTCTCTCTCTCTTTTTCCTTCTAAAGAGAAAGCCCAAGAAATGCCAAATTATAACACATTGCATTTTTCAGATGTATGTGTTGTTTTCTGTCCTGCTTCTCACTATGGGTAGGGAAGCTGGACTTCTGATTTGAAAGATGCCCAAGCCCCCCACTCTGTTGACGTACAAAATCCCATCGAATCTATCGGGGTGTGTTTGGAACAGACGGTCCAATCAGTCTACACTTGATTCTTTGCCTCTTTTCTGAACATCACCCTGTCTCTTCTTTCTGGATACATGACACCAAGGGAGTTGATTTCATGATAGGTATTTTTTTCAGTTTTTCTGATCCAAGGACCTTCCTCCAATACGGCTGTGACTTGGCCGGTGTTGTCAGAGGGCCCCACGGTGACCCCCCAGCTCCAAGGGGCTTGGACTCGCAATAACTCCGAATAGGGGTCCACATCTCTGCATTCTAACCCTTACCCTAAAGTTTCCAGAAGACCTTGGCCTCTCTTTCCTGCTCTGGAATAGCAGCCCTACCTTCAGGAACACTGTATCCCCTGGTGTCTTGTTGAAAAGGGCGCACGAGTCTCTCTCAGTCCTGGTTTTTGCAGATTCGGCCGCACAGGGCACACACCTGAAATGCAGTTGCTCACACCGTGTTTACTTTTATTTCCAGCCACATCTGGAGGCCAAAATTCATAAATTTATCGCCAAGCCTGACAACAGTTTACTGAGTTCGTACGTTAAAGGGAAGGGGGAAAATTTTTTTTTTTTTTTTTAAACCATCTCCTGACCTGTCGGGTGTAAAATGGATGGAGAAATGGATGGGCGGCGCATAAACCCCAACAGTGTTTATGAACATCTGCGGCCGCCTGCCGACGGGGAAGGCGTGAGCGGCCGTGTTTGTCTTGGAGGGTACGCCCGCAGTGCTGCCGCGGTGGACTCTCCATAGATAGACAGCTGGGCATCTTTTTAACCCAGCAGGGCCCAGGGGAGGGAAACAAGGGCCGCTCAGAGGTGGAGGACCACAGACCCGATGGGGGGAGGGCGGGAGCGGGCGCCTGGCCGTGTTTACAGTTGGGGCAGTGCAGTGGGTGGGCCAGGTCGTGTGACGTACTTGGGGCTTTAAAAAACGGCCATAAATCTGCTGTCTGTCAAACAGGGCTGGCATTTTCTTTTCCTTTCACAACCAGGTTTTGTATGACCCCCCAAAAGGTGTGTGTGTGTTTTTTTTTAACAAGAAATCCTCTAAACTTTCTTGAAGAGTGTCCCTCTGTCCCACCGTTGGGGTGCAGCCCCCTATCAGTGTGTTGGGGTGTTTCGGTGGAGGCTGTTGTCTCCCCCACTCAGCGGGGAAGGGCATCACTGTTACTTTTTTTTGTTTTCAAAGAGGTACTGGAAGGGGGTGCAGCAGCCCTGATGGGACCTGAAGCTCTGGGGTCACCACAGATTTGCTGGACCTGCTTTGGGTCAGCCTGGAGCACCCTGTGTAAGCCAACAGATCCTTTAGGTAACTGATTTCTGCCATAAAGAAAGCAGGAACCAAGGGAGCCATTCTGGAGCCCCTGGGGCAGGGTGGTGGTGGGGATATGTGCTGTTTGTGGCCACCAGCCAGGGTCCGACCCTCTGACTAGAGAGAAATGTGCTGGGGATGTCCTTTTAGCAGGCGGTTTGGCTCCCTGCTACCTCACGTCTGAGGTGAGCCCGCCAAAGAAAAGGGCACTTTTTGTGGTCAGAGCCTGGGGCTTGGACAGAACCCTTGGACGGAGGGAAAATGCGTCTGGGGAAGGCGTGGCCCACCGAGGAGGAGAAAAACCCCCCTGTCTGTGAGCAGCGGGGTAGCCAGGCCTCTCCGCTCAGGGAACAGTAGACAACTGTTGGAGAGCTTGGCCTGCCCCAGTGCCCAGGTGTGCCCTGGCCAGTCAGGTGTGTCATCTTATGAAAAGAGGCACGAGGGTCCCAGTGTCCACCCCTGCCCCCCCCCTTGCATTTCCATGCCAGAGCTTTCTGTACACTTGGGAAACACCTCCTTCAGCATCGCCGTGTGGTCTATGGACTTGACCCTCTACTGTTATGCTGGCGGCAGGGTCTGGGGCTCCTTCCTCTCCTCCCTCTACCAGGTCTTCACGTTCATTTTGCACACTGGGCAGTGTCCCAGGCAGGCTGCGAGCCATCGGATCTGAAGGGCCCAGTGCTTTTCAAGGCATTTTTCCTGGCCCCAGGCCACACTTGACTGCTTGGTTATTTGGGCAGCGTTGTTCAAGGGTGTGAAACCAACGAGGCCAGAGAGGGAGGATGGGGTTCAACCCAGTGGAGTGGGATTTCCCTCTGGGGTGTGGGTGGGGAGCACACACATGTCCCCCGCAGGTACCCCTAGAAGCAATCCAGCCCCTGAAATCCCAGTTCTTTTCCATTGGTGGGTGGGGCCGGGAAGAGGAGAACTTTGAGCTCCAGTGACCTGGCAGCCTAGGGATTTTCCAGGTTTGCCTTGGGGAGGTTGTGCCAGCGAGGGACTAGGAATCAGGAAGCTTTTATTCAATTTTTAAAAATTGTAACCAAGTTCCACTCGTGGTGATAAAGTGTTGCGTGGTCGTGCTGGAGGCCCTCCTGATCGCCACCTTCCTAGACCCCAGGGGGCCAGAGGGTAAAACCTCATGATTCTGCTGCTTCCTTCAAAACCTTTTGTCAGGGCCCGGAGTGCAGTGGTGGGTGCTGGCGAGGGACCCTGCTCTGAAGGGCCTTCTGAGTGTCTTCCCGAACCTCAAGGTCATGTCCGCAGTCTGTGAAAGCAAGTATTCCCCTGGCTTGTATCCTCCTGGGTTTTGTGTTCCCTTAAGTCTAGTTATATTTTGTTTTAACTGTTTCCGAATCTCCACTCTCTGCCGTGTGGCCTTGGAGCTGGGGTCCACCCCACTTAGGCCTGGGGTACAGCCAGGAGGTGGCAGCCTCTTGTGTTAACTCACAGGGTTAACTTGGTCTCATGTGTTGGCGTAATG
Organism: Desmodus rotundus; assembly: GCF_022682495.2. Classification (NCBI taxonomy): domain Eukaryota; kingdom Metazoa; phylum Chordata; class Mammalia; order Chiroptera; family Phyllostomidae; genus Desmodus; species Desmodus rotundus. Next base: position 84,336,870 of record NC_071395.1, read on the forward strand.
TCATTTCCTTAGAGGGCCCTTTGCTGGCACTGTAACTCGCTCCTCACCCCCGTATCACTCTCCTGTTCTTCTTTGCAGAAGTTGCATGATCTGTGAGCGAATGTTTGTATTTACTTGCTCCTGAGCTGCGTCCCTGCCTGGAATACAAACAAGTGTCATTGGCAGAGGCCGTGTCGGCTTTATCATTGACAAAGCCCGGGCTCCCAGCATAGCATCTGCCACACAGATGTCCAGTCAGTGTCTGCCTTACTACCCCCAGGATGGGAGTTGGCGGAACAGCCCGCAGGGCAGGTTAAACCACGCCTGCCACCGGGCGGTTGGGCTTTCTGGCTTCCTACATCCTTGTTGGCCCCAGTTTATATTTGGCTTCTTTCATAGAAGGGAAAATAAGGGCCGCCCTTTAACATTCAAGCCTGATTATTGATGTCTCACACTTAGAGTTGTGACCAGAGGTGTGGGATTATGGCACATTTATTTTAGATGGAAAAAAAACATCAGCGGATCATGGGTTCTGCTGATTTGTTGTTGTCATTGCAGAGATGAATAATTTTAGGTGTGTTTTTTCGTAACCAAAAAGATGGAATTGCAGTCTCCTGGATAGCTGGCGGGAACCTCAAAGGCCTGGGTTCTGATTTGGTGTTTAGTGAGGTAAACCTCTAGTTTCTTCCACCATGGGCCTCATGGGAAGGGCCCCTGGTCACCTACGAGGAGGCTGCTCATGACCGACTGTGGTGGGTCACCACTTTTCGCAGGAGGGCTCAAAGGGCTTTGGCTGTTGTCACTCAGCACAGCATCCCTTTAGACTGAGAGCTCGCTCCGGGTCCTGAGTTCCCACACACCCACACGCTGGACACTGTGGGGTCTCCTCCAAGCATCCCCGGAGAGCCAGAACCTTCTGATTGGAAAGCCCTGCTAGTGTGAATGTCAGCACAAGTGGCCCAGGGCATTTCTGGGGGGAGGACGGTGTGAACCCTGCAGGCTCTGAGGTCTGTGCTAGGAGACCTGTGTTCTAGGCCTGGTTTCACCTCCACCCTGGGGCCCCCCTTTGTGCCAGAGCTGGGCACCCGTATTTCTCATTCAAGACTGACCAACCAATTGTAGGTAACCAGAGAAAAGAAAGCATGAGCAAATATCTAATTTACTCAATTTGTAGAGATATAAATGTGGCAAGCATATAAAGATATATATAAACACAGACGGTGTAGAGAGATTTTTTTTTTTTGCCTTCCTTTGTCATTAGTGTTCCATCTCTAAGTGAACACAAATTCTTCGGCAACTGTGTCTGCCTTTCCTGCCCTACAGGGAGAGTTGGAGTGCAACATAGTCACCGACCGGAGAAAGGGCTGATGTAACACAGACTGAGTGGCTTAAATAACAGGAATTTATCGTTTCACAGATCTGGAGGCTGGAAGTCCCCAGATCAAGGTAGTGATGGTGTTGGTCTCTTCTGAAGGTCGCGTGGGAGAATCCATTCCGGACCTCGCAGAGAGGTCATTTGCCGGTGTCTTTGGCATTCCCTGGTGTACTGAAGTATCACCCTGGGGTCTGCCTTCGCCTTTACATGACAGTCTCCCTGTGTATGTGCGTGTCTGTATTCGAATGTCCCCTTTGTATAAGGACGCCAGCCATGTTGGATTAAGGACCCACATTACTCCAGTGTGACCTTACCTTAACGAATTACATCAGCAAGGACCTTATTTCCAAATAAGATCACATTCTGAGGGAGGTAGTGAGGGTGAGAACCTTAACATATGAATTTGGGGCAGGTGGGGGGACACTCTTCAGCCCACAACAGATGACAAATGACCAACCTTTAGACAGAGTCGTAGAGAGAATTTGACTTCAAGAGTTTTTAAAGTATTAACGTCACCTCAAGTCTTGAGTTTAACAAGAGGCTCCGAGAAACGTGCAGTGGGAAGTTAGAAATTTGTGGAGGCGGGGCCGCGTTAACCTTCCCGGCGCTTCCTCGGGCTCTTGTGATTTTTGCCATATGCTACCTGGACCATTATTTTCTTAATATTTTTCTACACGGTTTCACATTTTACCTAAGTAAACATGCTTTAAAAGGAAACTCTGTGTCCCTATCGTAGTTGGAATCCAGGGTCACTGGACATAAATAGAAGATACAATGAAAAAGTCATCATCAAAGATTTCTGTTCTGTGGATTTCCCAAGGCTCTGAGCCTGAGAATTCTCCCTCTCTTCCTATAGTCAGAATTGTAGAGAAGGTAAGGACTTTCAGCCCTGAGCGGAGGTGGTCTTCCTGCTTTGATCAGAAGGGACAGAGCGGTAAAAGAGAACACGTTTCTGTGTGGCTTGGTGTTCCTTACGCCATCTCTGGGTGTGCCCAGCAATTGCCTCGGGTACCTTTAAGTGATGCATTATGCCTCTGTGGGGAAACACTGATCTAGTCCATTTCCTCGTCTCCTGGATGAGAATCCGAAGGCCTCTGAGATGTGAAATGTCCTGACGATCTTTAGATCCCATTGCTGATTAGTGGCTGAGCTGACTGTAGCCAGGGGATTCTCAACCAGAGGCAATTTTGCACCCCCTCCCTCCAGGGGACATTCGGCAGTGACATTTTTGATTGTCACTGCTGGGGGATGCTGCTGGCACCTAGTGGGTACAGATCAGGAAAGCTGCTAAACCACCTACAGTATACAGACCAGCCCCCACCGCAAGGTACAATCCAGCCCAAATGTCTCCAGTGCGGAGGTGGAGAACTCTGCTCTAGATAAAGGCTTCTTGGCTCCTGCCTCCTGTTTATCCCCTTGTTCCCTCTCCCTCTTCTGCTTGGTTGCAAATGCTGTCTGTTTTCAAAGCTGTTCTGCAGCTACTGCTCACACCAGGGAAGGGTTGGGAGGTGTTAACTTATGAGGCTTCTAAGCCATTTAGTGGTAAAGGTTACAGCCTTTGGTTCTCTCAATAATCTCTTGGCCATGCAGTGTTAAATCTTGCCTGTTATTCATTAGACGTAGCCAGGAGCCTGATGGTGGCAGAATTGGACACCCTGCCCCATCTTCCTACACATCGGAGAGTAGAATAATCTATCCCCATCCAAGATGGAGGAAGCTTTGGAGAAGTGTGGTTTCTTAAGGTAAGACCCAAGGCTTTTACATTAATCCAACAGCAGGAAAAGATGAGTTGGTTATGGGACCATGCCTTCAAGGGGTGTCCATCCTAATAGGGACAGTAAGATAGCTCCCCAAATTCTTATAATACAGGTGCAGCTAGAAATTCACGGGAGCTCTGAGAGAGTTGTGGGGCTCAGACAACCAGGTGGAAGGAGTTGAAGGTATTCCAAGTGTGCTGGGGCCCAGAGGTGTGGAAGCCCCTATTGATGCTTCTATAAGTTGAAATTCTACCCAATTCTTTCTGAAACAGTTTACCCTTTCTCCTCCCCAATTATGAACTTGACCCTTCAGCTCCGCAAGTTGATAAAACTTTGCTTGCTTATGTCCTGGTGTAATGCATGGTCCCCCAGCCTGCTTTGTTTGCCATCCCCCCCAGCCTTGCTCCTGGGTTAATCGCATCCGTCGCCAGGCTGGCGGGTGTGAAGCCCAAGTCCCGACAGGTCCCGGGTCTCATTGGAAGCCTGGAATGTGATGACTGAGGCTCATCATTGTTTTACCTCCGACTCCGCGTTTAAGGAATTGTCTCTGAAAATCACACTCCAGACACAGCCTAGAAGGTGGTGGTGTCTCATCCTGTGAGGAGCCAGGCTGGGTCCCCTGGCTGAACAGTCCTGAGAGAGGCCCAGTGCGTGGGACCAGGACAGCCAAGTTCAACAACCCTCTGATTTATCAGGCCCTGGTCACAGCTCGCTGTCAAATCAGCCAGGCCTGGAAAGGGAGGCATCATGTTATGGGCCTTTAGGAATTCATTTAATATTTAAAAATATCTGCACATTCTTTCCTGGTCTTGGTTAAATAACCTCTTTTCTGTTAGGATTTTCTGATAAACCCAGAGAAACCCACAACCATTGCCCACACATGGCCTCCACAAGTAAAATAATCAACCTTTCAGCTCACGGCTTGCTTTTCTTCTGAAATCTCAGATCTCCACCCCCACCCCCGCCCCAGCCTGGTTCTCATGTGTCCCCAGACATCCCAGGGAGACAGGAAGGAGGAGGAACGATGGTCCAGATTGCGCCGATGGCAATGATAACGCAGCATAAATGCAGGGTCGGGGCCGTGCTGCCCGGCTCCCAGGAGGGCCTCTCGCTTGCATGTCTGACTCTGAGCTCAGCCCAGCCCAGCCCCTCCCGTCGGCCTTGATCGAACACCACCCCTGCCAAGTTTTCTCACTCTCTGTCCTGGGCAATCAATTGATCACCTCCTGCCTGCCTGCCAGGGGTGCCTGTGCCTTAGTTCTTTTTACTGGTGCCCCCAAATCTGTTTAAAATCCTGGAGCCCAAGATTGTACAGCTAGAAAGGGCCAGAGTTGTCATTCATACCCAGCCAGGCCCAACATCCTTTTTCCTACTGAACCAAGTGAATCCCCTTGCAAACAGCGCTGCAGCCATGTCCTCCTCACCTGCCCAGACGCCCCACCCCACCACCAGGGGGGTGGGGGCCGCCTTCTCTTCAGCCTCACTGTGCACGTTGAACATGTTACATACATATACATAATATGTAACATACAATACATGCATAATATACAATATATAATATATAACACATAACACTGTGTAATATGTAATATGTAATCTGTTACATTACACACCACAGAATATGAGCATCAGTTATTTTTGATGTCATCTTTCCTACTAGGTTTCCACTCTGGGGATCCTGGGACCCGCCTTCTCTGCTCTGTATTTCTGGCAACTGGCCTAATAACTAGCACACAGTAGGTGCTCAGTCAACACTGAAATGCCTGTGTGGGGTGCAGTGATTTTAGATGAGGTCTGTGCCCACCTGTGTCTTGTATTTTGTTGGGATAAGGTTTCTGGAAGGCTCTTCGGTGGGTTTTCCTTCTCTGCCGGGGTGTGCCTTGTCCACTGACCGTGCTCTTAGGCCGGCTGTTCACAGTGTGGTCCAAGGAGCCTCATGACTCATCCCGGCCGGGCATCCATCATCATCCCAGCACGGTGGGCGTGGGGGGACCTGGAGAGGGAGCGTCGTTCCCGTGGAGCCTTCCCAAGACAGCTCGCTCCCTTGTCTTCGCACAAGAGACTTTGTGACGTGGGCAGGCTTATGGTGCCAGCTGGAGAACTGAGTGTCCTCAGTCCTCAGGGAGAGCAGTGGCTGTCACACTGTGTGCCCCGGGACCCTGCTGAGCCTGGGAGGGACCTCAGCGGCTCCTGGGGAAGCAGGGCACAGCAGGACTGGGCAGCCAGGGGCCTGTGTTGAAGTTTGTCAGGGAGGAGAAAAGGCTTTTCAGTTCATACACATAGAGCATTCACCGCGCTCCGCACACTGCTGCAAGTGCTTTCCGATACTTATTTAATTGACCCTCCAAACGATCTTATGTGTAAGTATATTGTGACGCAAATTGCTGACAGGTGAGGAAACTGAGGCACAGAGAAGCAGTCCAAGGCTTAGAAACGGTGGAGGTGAGATTCAAACTCATACAGTCCAGCCTGATTCTGGGTGCTGCTGCTCTATGAAAGGAGTTTGAGAACCATTAATAGTTTAGTCCCTGCTGCCCCTACTCCTAAGTTTGCTGAAATAGCCCCTCCCCTATTGGGTATTGGCTCAGGAAGTAGCCCTTGTCTGGGAGTGGTGGGCATGGGTTGGAGATGGGAAGTGGCCTGGAGTAGGGCCTGGGAGGTCCTGCAGTGCAGCCCAGGGTGGAGGCTGGGAGCTGGGTGTGGGGTGTCAGGAGAGGGGTGATGGGAGAGGGGCTGTGCCAATGTCCTGGGGCCACTTCCCGCCTCACCAGCCCAGACACCAACCCCAGGGGGTGGGAGCTTTCCTTCCCCAGCCTCACAGTACAGCTATTAAGTGGGGATTTGCCAATCAATAAATCAAAGCACCTGAAAAATGAACCGGGCACCACACTGGCTCTTTCCTCCCTTTCTTGATTAAAACAAACAACATTGTGAAATGTCAACCTGTCAGTCGATTGGAAAGTTTGCGGCATGGAAAGGCAATTACCCAAATGACTTTTTAAAAGTATGAGAATTTGCCTGGCTGAACGTTTTTTAATTAATGCCCCAAGTTAACGTGAATAACTATTCATAGCCTAGTGAGCTGGGCTCGGGTGGGTTTAGGAAACATTTGGTATCTCTGGCAGAGGCAGAATGTTGACCTGGCTGGCAAGGGGGCTGTGGGCCCGCCTTCGCAAACCGAAGGGACTTCAGGGTCCGCACGCGCCTCCGAGAGGAGGGGGCGGTTTGCAGTGAGGGTGTGGGCTTAGGGAGCATCGGGAGAGTTTTCACGTTAGCCGAGGTGTTGCTGCCGCCCAGGTGGTCTCTGGGGCGAAAGTCTCCCCAGAGGTGCCCCCCTCATCTGGTGAACAAGCCTTTCAGGGAATTCTTTGAAAAAAAAAATGTTGCTTGGGGTCACACCATTTAAATTTACCTCCCTGGTTTTCTGTGATCTCATTTTTCCTTAAAATACCAGTGGAAAAGTGTTTTTGAGTTGAGTGTTCTAGTTTCCATTTAAACATGGTGAAACTGACACACGGGGCCGGGGCTTGGCGTGAGGGTGGGGGACCCGGCCCTGAACACCTTCTGGGGGTCAGCCCTCCGCAGGTCGGGAGCAGTCTGCCATGGGGTGCTCCCCTTCCGTGTTGCTGACGGGCATGGCACTGCGTTCAGAAGGTGTCCCTAGAGGCAAAGATGTGGTTTTGAGGGGAAAACCTGATGGGCTTATAAACTTTAGAGTTTTTTTTTTTTAAAACACAGTGGGTCGGGCTCCGTCTTTAGGCTGGTTAGAGACGTGAGGAACCAGGGCAGAGCTCAAAGTCGGACCAGGGTTAGCAGCTCCAGATGGAGGTGGATTGGGCAAGACTTGAGAGGTCAGAGAGCCACCAAGAGGTCAGGCCCTTCTGGCTTAGAGACCTGGAGAGAGCTTTGCCACTGTGGAGGTCTGTCACCTACGTTTATGGAGTGCCATGGGCCAGAGAGGCTGGCACAGAGTAGCCTGGCCGTTCTGATTCATGATATGCATGCTGTACCGGGCTCTAGGAATCCAAACACCCAAGGCATATTGCCCGCCCTAAAAGGTGTTAAGATCTCCTTGGGGGGAAAAGGTAGATGACCTGTCCCCTCCATCATCTTACATTTAGTGCAAATGTAGGGTGCAGGCAGTAATACTGTGGCTCAAGTGTGAGCCATCACCGAGGGCTGGGAAGTCAAGTGACTTCTCATGGGAAGTGGGACTTGGGCTGGGCTTAAAAGGAAGGTGTTGGGAACAGCAAGGGAGGCGTTGCAGGTATGGGGAGCAGAGATTAGGTATTACGTGTAGTTCTACAAGGCTGGGGAGAGAGGAGGAGGAATCAGAATGCAGATGGCCTCAGATTTCAGGTGGAAAATTTGGTCTGTGCCTGGAAGGCAGTAGGGAACCACTGACAACTGTTGAGCGGAGTTTGGCAGAACTGATTGATACCTTAGAATGATAAGCTGGGAGGGTGATATAGGTTGGACTGGAATTGGTGAGTCTAAAGTCAAGGAGCCCAGGTGGGGAATTACTGCCACTGTGGAAGGCAAGGTCACTTTCAGCTTTACCCCTGGAACCAGAGGACCTTGGTGCCAATGTTGACTCAGCTGTTTACTAGCCACATGACCTTGAGGAAGTTTTAAATCTTTCTGTGCATCAACTACCTTATCTTTCACATAGGGATGCTAACATGCGTTCATTCTGTTCAAGCGAAAGAGGGCTGCACCACGTGATGCATGCTGTTCACACGATGCAGAACAAAACAGACACGCTCTCTGTGCTCGGGGGCCTTAGTCTGTGATCATGGCCATGAGGACACAGGAGAAGTAGATGGTGAGCAATGTTAGCAGAAGGGCTGACCAGAGGTAGAGTCATTAACTTGGTTACTGGGGGAAGATTGCCCCTCTGGGTGACGGAGAGAGTGAAGTTAAATTCACAGACACAGGGAGGTTCCGAGGAGAGCCTGGTTGAGGGGGATGGAAGGGGCTCCATTTGGATGGGAGACTTTGAGGTCACTTGGGAATCAGTGATTAGCCTGCCATGTAGGCAGCTGACACAATGGAGCTTAGGACAAAGGTCAGGGGCAGGGATCCAGGTCATCTTAAAGGACAAGGGGAAAGGGTGGGAGTTCAGCTGGATTGAGGGCTGAGCTTTGGGGTCTCTTTCTGTGGTGAACCCAGGAGGAAGAAGAGGAACCAAGGAGCAGGAGGAGTGGGGGAGCTTCTGAGACCTGGCTCAGGAGCGAAACCCAGGAGGATCCTGGTTCTCAGGCTCCAGTCCACTGTCTTCTCCATGCTCACGCGGAACAGCAGGCCTTCCTTTCTGGCATGGCCTCTGTCAGCTATGTCGTGGTCTGGCCGCTTTTTCCAGCCTGGCATTGTGCAACAGGCTCTGGGAAGTGCTCGGGGCCGTAGGTCCTGACCCGAAACGCGAATGTCATCAGAGCTGTCTGTCTGTAATGGCACAGGTATTTGGAAAATGCCACAGAGCTGGTCTGTTCAACCCTGTGGCCTGTAGCCTGTCAGCTGGGCTAGGATTCTTGGTTAAGTTCATGGTTCAGGCCAATATTGACTGAATCCTTCCACGGGAGTTGCTACTCTCTGGTCAGTGGGAACCATGGCCTGTGAGGGTGTCTCTCTCCTGGTCTCACTCTAGGTCCTGCAGAGGTCCCAGGTGTACGCTTGTTGGATGTCACCTTGAACCCCAACTTGCGTGCAAGCTTGCAGCTCTATCTAACCCTGATTTCCAAGCTGTTTCTGATTTCACCGTCTTGCAACTTTTAACTGCTTTTTCTTAAAAAATGCATTTGTAATTTTATTTCTAGGTCAAGATGATGAATGTCTGTTTTATTTTTCATAATAATAACAATAGCTAACATTTATTGATTACTCACCATGGGCCTGGAAATACGCTACACAGCTGAACACATGGTTGAATTTAGTACCAAGAGCCAGCCTGTGAAAAAGAGACAAGCACAGTCCTACTTTACATCCTCAAACAGAAGCGCCAATGGTGGTGGCTAGTGTTTGTGGAAGGCTTGTGAGGGTCAAGGAATAGTGGCTCTTGCTATCTCCATTTTTCAGTTGAGAAAACGGATACTCAGGAAAGGGGCCCAAGGTGACAGCTGGTTAGTGGTCACTTTAGGATTTTTACCCTCGAACCCATCCAAGAGTGACATGACTTTTGATCTTTTACCATTCGGCTGAGCCTTTTTACTGGCTGCTTGACATTCTCTTCTCCGCCGTCTGGGCCCATCACTCACCCTAGAATGGATAGAATGGATAGTTCAGGATGAGCCCCAGGTCACCATATTCACTGTTTGGGAAGAGGGGCACTTTCTTCGCTGCCTCCCTTCTTTTTCCCAGACTTTGCAACGCAATTGGCATAGAACGGGTGTTTATCTTCTTCCTAAAAGTGCACGCTCGTCTCAGCCATTTTGGAGTCGGAGTCTGAGATTCGGCTGCACATCTTTACAAAGACTGCAGTCCAGCTGACAGTAAGTTTGCCCGTTGCGTCCTGCCTGCCCACCACTCTGAACCGGGTCACCTCGCGTCCCGATGGACTAGGCCCAAGGAAACCATGTCTCCATCGTTTTAAGTCAAAGGCGGTTTCTTTTCCCTTAAGATCAGCATCCTGGAGTAGACGTACGTACACTTGTCTACACACACATACACTCCCCGTACAGAGATTTTCGAGGTGCAGTTGCCTACACACAATAAACCCTCATTCAAAGGGGGGTTCATGACACTTTGATGAACGGACAGACGAGCTGGAGGCCCCCCATGCAAGCATAGAATAGCACAGCACACACTTTTTCTTTGCTCCAGGTCAGGGTCGTAGAGAGGCACGTCCAAATAATTTCCTGGGTCGATCATGCTGGCCTTAAACGTGGACTGAGCTGCCTCCACCTCTGCACACCTCACAGCCTCATTTCTCAGACTGACATTTGTTTGCAGGAGCCTACTAAGGTGTTGATGCCAAATACCTCTGTGTGGGCCAGGGCTTTGTCCTCCAGGCCCAGGGCACTTGCTCCTCTGCAGGGCTGACTTAGGAGTCTACACAGGGAACTGTCTTTCCCAGGGGAAACTCCCAGAAACGTGCAAAAGGAAAGAGAGGAAAAGGCTTGCTGTTCTTTTTAGTGTTTGCTTTGGTTAGATGCAGGATGATCCTCGTTTGGTGTCAACTTGTCCGGGCATTGTGGTAACCGCCTTGGTTGATCTAGCTATTTAATAAGCTGAGGAGATGGGCACTGATTCCTGTAAATAGCCCTCTTCTCTTGCAAGACTTCTTGGAGAGGGGAAGAGAGAGAGAGAGAGGAGGGCAGAGAGAGAGGTGTTTAAAGAAATATGTATATGTGAGCGTTTTCCAAGTAAACATTTCAGAGTCGGGCCAGAATAATTAGGAGAGAAATTGTCATCGGGACATGCCAGGGTTTTTTTGTTTGTTTGTTTGCTTGTTTATTCTGTATTGAGTTAATGTCAAGTGATGAATTCCTTAGTTTGGGCTTGGGACACCCCAACTTTTCTTTTGTGAAAATGTATTTACTGATTTATCTATCTATCCATCATTTCTTCCTGTTGGTGCTTTATTTAATTCCATCTGGAGTTGGGTACTTTGTGGGGAAGAACACTGTGCCTTGCTTGCCCAAATGGCATCCTGGGACTGGGTGGGGAGAGGGAGAGAGGAGCAGCAGAGAAGGCCCTTCCCCAACCCCCACCCCCAGCAAGAAAATAAAAAAGATAAATAAACCTTAATCCTGACCTGGAGGCAAATCCCAATAAAGATCCAGGGTAATTCTTCCTGCTGATCCAACCGTCAAATTCATTGTATGAATTAGACAGTTCTGTGGCTCTAATTTGCCAGATGAGATTGTATAATTATCTTTTATAGGCCTGGGTGTGATGTGTGCTCCGTGTTTATGCTGCAGGGGGCTGAGGGTGTGTGTTTGGATTTAGAGGCCCTGCTCTGCTCCACCTGGCCTCGGCTTCCAAGAGGTGGGGGCCATGGCTGTTGGATCATCTGCCTGGATGGGATGTGGGAGGTTGAAACAGAGCCAGAGTCAGGGGCAGAAGCGCAGGCGTCAGGGGAGGGTCATCGGGTGGAGGCGGGGATCCACTGGGGCACTCAACAAGGAGTCTGAATGAAGGCTGGCAAGTTCGGAGATTGGAAGGAGGGAGGCAAGTTCAGGGATGAATTAGCATGCTCGTGATCTTGGGCACTTTTGTCTTCATGAGCCCCTTCCTCCATAATAAAAGATATTAAAGTTATATTTTTTGACTGCAGTCATATAAGGATGAGTATCATCCAGGCTGCATTCATTGCTACGTGGGCATTTATATTACAGTCCTTTAATTCTTTCTGATTATAAATAAATTAGAACATTCTCATGGTACCTTAAAAGAGTCATGGGTCCTGGTCATCGCTTAGTGGGTGTGTCGGCTGTAGGTAGGTTCCTGGAAGTGGGACCCAGTGGTTTGGCGTCCCGACAGCTGCTGGGCCTGTTTTGTAGAAGTCACTCCCCTTATAAAGTGTTGAAATCCCACGTCCTGCCCCATGTTTCCTTCTGCACCCTGGTCTTCTTCTGCAGCACGTGGTCTCGTGTGGTTGGCGTGGTGGACTTTTGGAGAAGGGAGTGAGTTGGTGTGGGAGAGAACACGCTCCAGGCTGTCTTCTTGTGGCCTCACCTGCTGGGCATTTCGTTCATCAGAGGTGTCCAGGAAGATCAGTCCCTTCCACCTTGGTTGGGTTGAGAACCACTAGGTGGTGTTCGGCTCAAGGCATCCCCGGAGATGTCTGGAAGGAACTGGTCAGGTGGGAGGTATGGGAAGAGAAGGACGTTCGGGGATAGGCTGTGGGTAGCCGGTTGTCGTCTCTGGCCTCCCTCAGAGATTTGGTGACAGGTGTGGCGTACTGCTGCTGGCATGCCGTCCTGTAGGAATGCCATCCACTCCCTGTCCTGAGCTGTCCACGTGGAGGACGGGCACAGCATCGGGAGGTGTGTGTGCAGCCACACAGGCTCCATATGGCGGGTGTTGAGACCAGAGTGTGAGGGGAGAGAGGCAGGACCCAGGGATCCAGGAGGCCCAGCATATTCCTCCTGCCCTGGATGGCCATGCCAATGGGAAAAGCAAAGGGGGAACAGCAGAAACTTCCATTTATTTCTACTCGTCTTAGAGCAGAAAGTAACCATTCTGTTCGATGCAGTCGTTCTAGAGGTTGGGTTGCCTGCAACTGAGTGCGGGAGCGAGTGGAGGGGGCAGCCGTCTCTTGGGATGTGAGTGGTGTCTCCCTCATCCACCTGACGTTCCAGAAGTCAGCTGGGCAGGTGTCCAGGGGCTACAGGAGGGGTGCTGGTTTGCAGCCCAGAGAGGAAAGACCTGACTGGAGAGCGGGGTGGGGTCAGTTTGTCTAGGTTCCAGGGAGGGGGTGTAAGGGGGTGTTTGAGGGCATCTCTTCTGAGCCCTTGCTACTCAGAGTGTGTTCCTGGACCACCGGCACTGGGTCACCCAGGAGCTTGTTAGAAATGCAGAATCTCAGGCTGCCACCCCAGACCACTGAATTTGAATTTTAACAAGATCTCCAGATGACCCTCAGTCTTTGCTGCATATTAGACCTTCTTGGTTTGAATTTAAACTTGATTTTAAAATAATTTTAAAAAATTAAATGCAGTGCTCAGACTTCACTTAGTACCCAGGAGCACTGCTGGGGCTGGGGCCCAGGCTTCAGCATGATTTTCCAGTTGCCCAGGGGAGGGGGACAGTGATTTCAGTGAGTAGCCAAGTCCGGTCCCTCCCTCTCCCCCTTGTCTTCCCCCCACCATCAGATTTGCAGAAGACCCCTTCCAGTCTCCCACTAATCTCATCTGCAGCGGCTGCTACTGACTGGTGGATTGAGATGTCCTGGGGGCGGGTGAGTTGAGATTTACTTGTGTGAAATTTCCTATCTCCCCTGGAAGGATAAGGCTATAACCACAATGAGTTTATCGAATGCTTTGCACCTAATAAACCGAACATGAGCTGGGGTCTGGTGTGGCTTTGTATAAAGCAGCAATAGGAACCGGACTCCATTCTGGTGTCAGAGTTGGACTTGGAGGGTGTCTTGTGGTTTTGCTTGCTTCTTTTTGAGTTTTCTGGCTTTTAGAAATCATCTAGTTAGGTCCCAAGTGTTGCACAGTTCTCACTGGAGCTAAAATTGTCAAGGTCTTTGCCTGGGTCGAGAGCCCTGTACTGCATTCGAGGTTGGACCTGGGGTAAGTTCATGGGTGTGGCAGAGGAAGCCGGGCCCAGCAAACGTGTGTCCCCAGGTTTGGCGGAAAGGGGGCTGGAGCACAAGGGGACCCCTATCTGGTGGCCGGAGTTGGTTGGTGGGGTGGCTGCAGAGTAGCAGCCCGGCCCCTGTCCTTAGTAACTCTAGAAACCACAGGAGTGCCCCAAGCCCGAGGTGATGTGTGTGAGCACTGCGAAGGGACAAAACGCCACCCAGACAATCCTTCCTCTTGTGAGTGAAGGTTACACGTTTTCTGTTTCAAATCTGATGGTATTGTTTTTCCCCTTTTTCTTTCTTCTCTCTGTTTTCATTTGCCAAACTAAGGGTCTGGAGTGATTTCTTTGAGCCTAATGATGAGGAGGCTGAGAATGGCGCTATTATCTCTAAACACCTTTTGAAATACTACTCTTCCTGGTGTCTGAATTAGGTTGAACAGAGGTCGGATTTAAAGATGAAATGTTTTAGCAGGAACAGCAACTATGCTGATAACTGTGCACATCTTCTCAGGAGTTATATGGGTAGTATGGAGGACACCCCTAAAAAGGAGTAAAGTTAATAAAAGCATAGCTAATTTATTAAGTGTATGATAGGGGTTGGGCACAGAGCTAGCCGTTCCGCATGTGTTACCTGTCCCATTTAATGAATTTAGACATCACAAGATTGGAACACAGAAAAACTCAGAAATAGTATAATAGTAGCCTTTTGAGTGAAAGACTCAATAAAAGCAGAACAACTCAGACCGTGGCAAAAGATTATTGTGTAGTAAAGTTCCATTGTGAATTTAAGTTTTGTTATAACTTGAAAAAAATCACTACCTAGTGTAATATCCATTTACATCTGAGTTTATTCAAGGGCTAGTTTATTATGATGATAACCCCGTATTTCTGGAAAGTAGTCTGCTGTTTGCCATGTCCACGACTGACATGGGAAATGGATTTCTCCCTTTATTCTGAATTAATGTGGTTTTAGTCTGTGTTGGAGAATAAACAGCTGTTAAACTCCTACATCCTTGGGAGGCTGGCTGACGTTCAGAGACCACTCCCTCTCTGTTTCAAGGTGGAAGATAAGTTTCATGATTCTGTTTCCTGAGGTCACTCTTTCCTTCTTTTTCCAGGTGAAATCAGGTTTGTGGACAACCTGGGCAGGTGCTTTGAACCAAGAAAGGACAAGAGAGAAGGTGAGCCTGAGCACGAAAGGTAATCAGAGCACAGCTGCTCATCTGCAGCTGTGTTGCCCCGACATCCCTGACACACCTGGACACAGCCCGGAGCAAGGACTGGCAGGCAGCAGCCATCAGAGGAGGTTTGGCGACTCGGCTTAATAAGCAGTACAGTCATCACGATCGATTCCAGCCAGGCTACGCTCTTGCAGCTTTTACTTCGATGAACTCATTGGCACCTCTCATAGCCCTAGCAGGTCTGTCGTCTTACACCCAATCTACAGATGAGGAAACCAAGGTTCAGTCACTCACCCAAGGTTGCACAGTTATTTAGTGAGGGAGCCAGGGTTCAAAGCCAGAGCCCACACTGGCGCTGTGTTCTCTCTCCACTGAGTGACGGTGCGTTGTTGCAGCTGCTGCCCCACCTGGTCTTTATACACAGGTCTGAAGCAGGGCACAGAAGTCTGGAAGTGTGCAGGGGGAGCCTTCAGGTAGGCGGCTCAAAGCCTGCAGGTCTAGGAAATAGAAACGTATGGATTGCACCTGCTGACCTTCAGGAGCTCAGAGACTGATTGCGGGATTAAAGGGGATTTCAAGGCTTACTGGAACACTGTGGACTGAGGTCTGGTCCTAATAAAGGATGATTTGAGCCCGGGGCCACTCCCTGGCTTGAAAGGGTAGGATTTGCCCATAGCTGTCTAGACCCCACCGTCCACGGCAGTTGCCCTCTGGCTGTAAGTCTGGGTCATAGGTGCATGTCAGTACAGCAGGTAGCTGGCAGCTCAGAATGTGGGCGTGCGCGATTGCAGGCAGCAAAG
This sequence comes from Desmodus rotundus, assembly GCF_022682495.2. Taxonomy (NCBI): domain Eukaryota; kingdom Metazoa; phylum Chordata; class Mammalia; order Chiroptera; family Phyllostomidae; genus Desmodus; species Desmodus rotundus. The sequence continues at coordinate 84,352,216 of NC_071395.1, forward strand.
CATCTCTGTTTCTCCTATGGAGCCTGGGAGAGGGGTGCCATGTGATGCGAGGCAGAGTTTTAGAACTGGACAGGTGATGCTGCCAATCGTCCACGTAGCCCAGCACAGTGGCAAAGAATATGGACCTGGAAGGCCTGTGTTCAGATCCGACTCCCACTGTTTCCTCCCTTGCTGACTACAGACGGATGGCCTTTGGTGTCCACATGTGTAATACGGGGATAATAAAGGTATTCCCTGCCGTGTCGTGACTGGAAATGAGGGATACACGGGGTGAAGTGCCCAGCTCAGTGCCAGGGACATATTAAGCGTACAGTAGATGTCAGGTGTTTTTTTTTTCTTACTAGTCTGGATATGATGTTGGGTAAATTACAAAGCCTCAGTTTTCTCATCTAAGGTGGTGATGCTGATGCCCTGTGGTCAGGGGAGGCTGTGGGTTGAATGTCTCTGAGTTTTCCTTCTCCTTTGTCCTCTTCCATGCGGACCCACCGGAAGGAAGGTGGCTGGTGGGGCTCACTCCTCTGTCCACTGGGACACTGGGTCCTGACAGTCACTCCACGGTGATTTTCTGACTTGATCCTCCTTGCAGCCGCCCCACTGCCCTTGACCGTGGCAGCATGCGCTGGGGCAGCCTCTAGGGGCTCTGACCCATGCACTTCCAGTCTTTCTTTCCCAAAGTCATTCTGTGTGTGTTTTCCTAAGCCTCTTTCTCAAATCCAGTATGCATCATGTCACTTTCTGCTAAAACAAACAAACAAAAAATTCCTATCATTCCTCTTTATTGTCCAGCACCACAGCTCACTGGGCGTTCTGCTGTGTCGCCCACCTCTCCCCACTGCATTCTGAGCCCTTTAGCCCAGCTCACTGGCTTTGCATCCTACCCCCAAGACTGGAATATTTCTGCCCCTGCCTCTGTGTTCACGCCCCTGCCCCATGTCACCATGTGTGCCCCACCTTCTCAAAACCCCCCTGCAGCCACAGGGGCCACGCCGCTGGAGCGCCTTCACCTGGCACGTCGTCTCGCCAGCCGGTGCCTTGAGAGCAAGCGGGGCCGGATTGGGCCTTGTTATCGCTACCTGGGTGATTCTTTCACCTCATCCTTTTCCACTGCTCATTTCAGGATCCTGTACAGACTCGGCGCTCAGACAGTGGTGTGGGTTACCTGGTAGGAGGATGGGCCAGGAAAGGAGAGTCGGTTGCTTAAATGATTCTTTCGCTGCTGCCGGGGTTTGGGTAACTGGCAGGCTGTGTGTGGGGGTGGGGGGGAGGAGAGTTAATGAGTGACTCCCAGGGGATTTCCAGGCAAGGTGTAGGCCCTGCCTTTCTGCCAACAGCACCCTCTGCCTTAGCCAGCCCTCTTTCCTCCCTCTTTAGGTGACCCCAAGCTGAACACCATTCCATAAGGGAACACCCTTGGTCCCTTCGGAATGGCAGTGACTCCCTTTCATTCATTCACTCGTCCGTCGAATAGATGGTGGCTGGGTGCCTGCCATGTTCCGGGGCTGTGCCAGGCAGAGGACATGATCCTGCTGTCCGGGCCTTGCCTTCCAGTGGGGGAGGGCAGGTGACAAACAGCAAAAATGGTGACTGTGTGAAGCCTCTAGTACATGAGAAGGTGAAAGCATTGCGGAGAAAAATAGAAATGAGACGGAAGGGGACCCGGGCATGCTGGGCAGAGAGTAGGGGCAGATGGCAGCACTGAAGAGGGCAGACACCTCATCGAGAAGGTGACACCAGAGCCCATCGGGCGATGAGCTTTCTGCAGATGGAGCAGCTACCTCAAGGCCAAGACAGGGGTGTACCTGGGGTGTTTGAGGACAAGAGTGCCGTGGGGTTGGAGCTCATGGGGGGAGCTGAGCTCATGTGGATGACTCCCGGACCAGGGAGAGCCTGAGGGGTGGGGGGTGGGCCGATGCAAGTTTTCTCACCAGGGGACCTGGGAGCCATGGGATAGCAGGGTTTCGAGCAAAGTGCGCTGTGATCGAGCTTAGGAGGGGCTGGTCAGTAGCCTAGGGGGAAGGTGCATTGAAGGTGCCTGTTCCTCACCTGCCCACTCGCATACACAGGACCATAGAATAACCTTGATGGTGATGACGGCTGAAAATCATGCTGAAACTCCCTGGGGGCTGGCTCTCAATAGCTGTGATACGAGCGTCTGTCTCCTCTCCTTCCTGCCTGCAAAGCCACCAGGGGTCACGCGGGCAGGCTGCAGGCTGCAGGCTCAGCAGCAAAGGACAGAAGTGAAAGAGAGTAGGAGTAATAAAGGGAGTAGGAAACATTATAGGAGGAGAAGGACAGATACCCCGTTTTTCTGTTCTAACTGTGTTAGAACAGTGGGTGGTACAGGCTGCTGTTACAGGTCACCTGATGGTGACGTTATCACACCACGGAGTGGCTCAGTTACTCACGGACATGCCCTGTGGAGCCCTTTAGAGGTTCTCCTAGTTTTCTTGCAGCCTTCTTTCCTTCTTCTCTTCCTCCCCCCTCCAACATTGTGGGACTTGATTGTCACAGGAAGCCGCGGGACAAGTGTGGGAATGTCATGCTCTTTCTCCCAAGTGTGAGTATGCTTCCCAGTGACTGCACCCAGCTCCTGGCCACTGGCTCTGTGGGGGACACTCTCCTACCCAGTGCCACGCCCTCTTTTGCTTGCAGACCAGTGGCCCCGGGACACGGAGGGAGCTGGCGGCCTGATGGCTGGGTCCACTAGCAGCAGTCATGGTCCATACTATTGCAATGTTACCAAGTTGTGCTGACGTAGCACACTTCCGTTCGAAGGACTCATAGCCATGACCTTTGCGCCCCAAAGGCTCCTGTGTGAGATCATCAGGAGCAAGGGCTATTTGCAAGGACAAAAAGTCTGACGCCCAGGGAGGACACACTCTTTCCTCAGGTCCATCCCTCGTGTGTGTGGCAGGCAGGGAGAGGCGCTGCGGCTAGAATGATGATGGCTGCCTGAACCGCAGTGGAGAGTGCAAAGGCAGCTGGTGCCCTGGGAGAAAGAAGCAAGTCCCAGTTCTGAGCAGCAGTGGGGATGACCTCACCCAGGGACGGGCACAGAGCTGTCCAGGGGATGGAAATTGCCCTCAGGTCTCAATGTGAGTCACTGTGGCTGTGCCTCTGCATCGGCTCTGTCCCCAGGCCTCCCACTTCACCCTGGGACATCACGGTCACTGGTCAGGCATCGTGACTCATTTGGTCTCTTAAGCCAGCCACTGGGGGTGGAGTCCCTCCCTTCTGGCATCTGTACCCTCGGTGCCATCGACACAGCTCAGCTGGCTGAGTCTCAGCCGCGATGTGTGAGGTGTGTGTGGTCAGAGGAAGGCCCTCCCACTCTGCAAGGGTCCAGCCAAAGCCACGGCCACAGCGAGTGGATTTCAATATTCAGTTTGCAAAGTCCGGTGCAGGGAGCCTCCGTGGAGCTAATACAGCTGAAACCTCAGCTTCCTGTGCCCTGGGGGTGATATGTACTGTGATGCCTGAGAGATGGAGGAGCAGACAAAGTGAGCCGGGAAGGGGGGGCTCCACGTCGCCCCACCTAGAAAAGCAGAGTTCACCCAAAGGGCCAACAGCGGCTGGTGGGGTGTCAGATTTCCCGCCACACCCAGCACCCAGCCTCTGCTGTCATTTCTCTTCCTTGGTTATCATCTTCTAAGGATAGAAATAGTGTCATCTCTTCTCAACCTGTCAGTCTCACACCTGCCGGGAGCCCCTGGCGCTGAGACAGCCGGTGCTGTCCAACCTGATGTCATCCATGTTTATCCTCTGTTTTAGAAACCAGGTAGCAAGAGGGACTTTCTGAGGATTAAAAAAAAAGTAAATCCCCAAACTATTTCAGCGAGGGTTTTTTTTTTCTCTCCTGTTTTTTTTTTAATGTTTCCTTTTTCTCTTTCTTAATCTCTCTTTCTAAAAAAATTATATTTTATTGATTATGCTACTACACTTGTCATGATTTCCCCCATTAGTCCCCTCTAATTAAAAGAAGAAGAAACAAGATCGTAAGAGAGTGAGGAAGGAAGGATTCACCAAAGACGTGTGTGAGTTTCTTTTCCCTAGGTGACATTTATTTGATACCTTTCTAGGTGAGTCACCCTGGAAGATGTACCCAGGGCCACCATAGGAGTCTGGTGGCCTGGTAGCCAGTCCGCTTCCCACCTGACACTGGAGGTAGAGAATCGTGTTAACGGTCGTGGGACTTGGTTTCCTCTGAGTTCCTCTGTCTTTCCCAAGAGTGAAGAAGCTGACTTATTGCCTCACAGTTTTGTCCCTTGGCTCATCAGTTCTAGAACTTTCCACTTCTAGTCTTTGTGTGCAAATAGGGGTTTGGGATGGTGTGAAAGCAGTGTTTAGGGTAGAAGTGAAAGGTGACAGAGACCTACTTCTCTCTCTCTCTCAGAATCTCTCCAGACTCCTCCTGGGACGGTGACTCACTGTCCCAGTTGAAGGAGTGAGGTGATAAGGGGGAGGGGCAGAGGCTGGGTCACAGGGATGCCGTTTTTTTCTAGAGAGGAGGGGCAGCTCCCCAGGTTCCCGCTGACCTGGAAAATCGGGGGTCGAAGGTATGGACATGAATGTTATCTAGCCCAAGTGCGAGAACTTGTGTGAAGGGCCAGCCTGGGGTGACTCAGTCTGCTAGCAAACTGTGAAAGGGAAGTGACTCACTTTCAACCCTGAACAAGAGCTCCTAAGGCCGGGCCGCCAGCACCTGTCTGGGCCGCGGTTAGTTATTAATGCTGCCAGGAAGAGTGTCATGGGAACCGGACGCTGGCCTAGATCGCCGCAGGCAGCCTGACTGTTCCCAGCTCACACGGCCTCACTCACCTTTGCCATGGCTCCTCTCCGGCCTGACCCCAGACGCACAGAGCCACGGAGCTCTTAGTGGTCCAGTATCTCCCCAGGTCCCCCTTGAGGATGCAGTGGAGGAGGAAGGGGTCAAAGATATGGCTTGGTGAGGCAAAACCCACGCTGAAAGGTCAGCCCGAATCTGGGCATTCCAGGAGTGGCCTGAGCTCGGCTGGCCCTGCTGCCCTGCCCTGTGTTCCTCACCTCCAAGTTCTGTTGCCCGGCGCTCAAGTAGATCTTTCAGGGAATGCCTTCAGGCAGTGTGGCTGTGTCCGGCCAGGGGTCCCACCAGAAAGAAACTCTGCCACCTCCCTCAGAGGCCCCTGACCTCAGCATCATTAGCTCCTGCCCCACTGACCTGTGGCCCCAAGGAAGGGAGAGTTCTTGCTCCATTTTGCCCTAGCACTCATCCAACCACTTCCTGGGGCTGCTTGAGGCAGCTCAGTGCCACGAGAGCTCAGCTCCGAGGACCTCTGCCAGGCACCCTGGGAAGGCTGGGGCTTGTTGCGTTGAGCTAGACATTCACATCAACTCTGCTCTGCCCTCTTTCTTTCTCCACGCCCGGAGAAATACAGAGGGGCAGCTTCTCCTCCCGGATCCCAGAAGCCATGCTTTGCTGCTTTTGGCGGAAGCCCAACCTGGGCACAAGCCATGTGTGCCCCGGCCCGGTTCATGCCCTTCCACTTCCAACTGTCAAGCAGGGGGAGGAGGAAGGCTGACTGGACAGAAAGAGGTGGCAGTTTCAGCAGGTCAGTCTCTCCAGTGGCCACAAAGGAAGCCCCGTACCCAGAGGGAAGAGCCATCCCCTGATACTTGTTGCCACCTCTATAAAGTAAAGCCCATAAGTGCTCGTGGGCAATACAGAAGGGGTGGGGTACCACTTGCCTGCCTGGTCCGTGGAAGGAGCACTGTACTAGCAAGTGGGACATGTACTCCCTGGGTGGCCCTGAACAAGTCATTGAACCGCCCCGGCAGTTTCATCTGTAAAGTGGGAATGAGGACCACGCTGGTCCTGCTTACTCGACAGGGTTTGTGTGAGGCCAGCTGAGATCACTGAGCACGTGACATGGCTTTGGGAGTGGTAAGGGCCACCCAGATCGGGGTTAAAACACTGGGGTGCTTAAGGTGATTAGCAGCAAAGCCGGGCCTGAGGTCTGTGCGTCTCCAGGAGGGTGGCTTTACGGGTACCCACCTGTGGCTTAAGAGCTTCTTGGGCCTCCCACAGCTGATAAATCACCGCCTGGTGGGTGTGCTTCGTCTGCACTCCAGCATGAACAGGCAGCCTGCCGTGGCTGCTACCCAGAATGGCGCCTCTGCCTTCTCTCTCTCTCCTGGCTGTCTGGGCAGAGCAGAGGTGGATGCCAGGGCCTTACCTCTTAGGTTTTCCTGAGAGACCCTCCCACTGTCCGGGTGGACACTCTGGTGGCCCCGAATCCCTTTCTCAGCCCACATAATCATCGGATACTGATTTAGGTGCCTCCTGTCCTGTGATTTGTCCCAGTTTGTCACCTTGCCATCACAGAAGAGGGAGGCACATAGGAGTGTCCCGTCATATCCCATAGCACAGGATACGAAAAGGGTCCTCGTCCTCGTCACTGTATGTACAGCTCACCTGTGCTCTAGCTTATTTTTCTTTGTAGTGTTCTGTCTGTGCACTCACTGAGAGGAAGATTGAAGGGGCATCCCGATGGGGCAGTAAGCTTCTGTTCGTAGCTTCTTCTGTGCCCAGCACTGTGCTCAGTAAATTGGATACAATCCTTGCTTTCAACGAACTAAACTCTTCTTGACCAACTAATTCCTCTCCCATCCAGACCCAGGATCTCCTCTAAGTCTTTCCGGATAGGTGTTTTCTGCCCGAACACCTCAACGATGGGTGATTTGATCTCTCTTAAGGCCACTCAGTCTGGCATTGGCAACTCTAATTGTTGGGAAGTTTGTTCATGTAGGGAGTCTCTGCCTCTGGGTACTTCCAAAAGGGATTGCTCTCTGGGACCTGGAAAAATCAGAGAAGACTTTGTGAAGTTACTGAAACCTGTAGGAAAAAGTTTGGAGCCGTCTTTAGTGGACTGAATTCTAGTGTTCCTCCAGAACCTGTGTCCACCTAGAACCTCAGGATGTGGCCTCATTCAGGAAAAGGGTCTTCGCAAATGTAATGAGTTCAGGATCCAAGGACGGGTCCTTAGAAGAGAAGAGGAAGCAGACACAGAGAGGAAGGTATTAAGAAGCTGGAGGCAGAGACTAGAGTGATGCTTGGCTGAGGCGTGTCTAGGGGAGAACCCTTTTGCTGGGAAACTCGACATCTTCAGCGCCTGGAAAGGTACCAGCCCTGGATTCTCTGACTGCTTGATCTGTCTGCACTCGATGGTCCTCAGTTGCCGCTTCCCTGTTTCTAGGGATCAAAACTTCCTCAACCCTCTCCCCACCCTGCAAATAAAAATGTGACTTATATGATGACAGAAGTAATTATAAGATGCATCACATTTGAAAACTTTATTAGAAGGCAAGGAAAATATTTAAGCTCCATACTCAGTTGTATGATATTAATCTCTCATTATTAAATAACATTGAAGTATTTCTGTGGTGGTTTAGTATTTCATGGTAGGACTATAACTGCTCTTTTCCAGCAGGTCTTTGATTTTTCCAGTGTTTTTTCTTTTGTTGTGAAATAAGCCTCTGATGACAATCCTTGTAAACAAGAACTTTATTCATATCTGAACTAGTTTATGGGGCTGCTGTAACAAATTACCACCGACTTGGTTTAAAATAACACAAGTTTATCCTCATACAGTTCTGGAGGCCAGAAATCTGTAATGAAGCTTGATTTTAGTCCCCAAAGTGATTTGGGGACTAAAGCAGGGCCAGTTCCTTCTGAGGCTCCAGGGGAGAGTCACTCCTGGCCGGTTCCAGCTTGTGGAAGCTGTCAGCATCCCTTGGTTTGTAGCTGCGACCCTCTAGTCTCTACCTCTGAGGTCAAGTCAAGCTCTTCTCTGTGTGGTCAAAGCTTTGTCTTCCTCCCTCTTATAAGGACACTTGTGATGGCATTCAGGACCCATTGGATACTCTAGGATAATCTCCCCATTTTAAGATCCTTAATTTAATCCCATTTACCAAGTTCCTTTTGCCGTATAAGGTAACATTTACACTGTGACTATCTTTATTTTTCTTTTTTGGATGGGGTTATCATTATTGACCCATCACCACATGCACGATGATTTTCTCCCAATAAATTCCTGTAAGTGGAAATAAAGGGTGAAAGGGCAATACTACTGTTGCTTGAAATGTTTGGAGAGAGTATTCAGTGTTAAGTAGATGGAACTGGCATCTTTTTGCTACTGTTTCTTTAAGAGCCCTTCTTAACTCTCCTAGGAGTCAGATGGGATGGGGGGCAGGAGGGGTGCTGTGGACTGAAATCCCCATTACAGGAATCATTTAAAGTCAGCCTCTAGGAAGCTCGAGGCTAATGAGATAATTCCCATTAGGAGAGGAAGGAAGTGAAGGTGGCCTGACATCCTTTCTGTCTTTAATTTATATGATTCACGGAAACCTCCCCCTCTCCTCCCCTGGGGCCCCTCCTTCTGCCGCCCCTTTGAATTCTGGGTCCACTGTCCAGCTCCCGCCAGCCAGGGCTCTGGTTTCCAGCAAGTCCCAGCACGCCCGGGAACCTGGGAAGGTTGCCTTCTGCCCTGACGAGGTATTCAGGCCCTTTGCTTGGCAGCTGTGCCAGAGAATCTGGTCTTTGCTTCTTTCTTCTCAATTCCCGGAGCTTCACCCAGCTCCCCTGCACCTCCACCCCTGCCTGGACTGACCAGGATGGGACTGGTGGCCACGGGACCAAAGCAAAGAGAAAAGCTTTCAGCAGAACACAGGCAGGCTCCAGGGGACCTAGAGGCAAGTCTGCCAAGATTTTGTTTGCAGCAACCCTCCCCCCCTCGCCCCCCGCCGCCCTTTATACTTTTAGAGGGAAGGAGAGAGAGCAAAATGGAGCAGGGGAGAAGGAGAGAGAACTACAGAGATCAGTTCTCTTCCTGTTTTGCTGCTTACACTTCAGGTCTAAACTCTGCCTGCAAACATGACTATCCAGTTTGGGTCTTTAATTCGAGGAGTGTGAAGTAACCCCAGGTTCCTAGTTTTTGAAGCACAGATCAAAACCCCGGGAAACATCTGGGGGCTGCAGAGAGGGAGACCTGGTCTCAGGGGGTATTGTGGCTATGGGAGTCGCACATTTCATTTTTGACACCTGCTGGGGACAGTTCTAGCCGCTGCTCCTGCAAGCCCAGGAAGGGTCCCTGGCACCAGAGGGAGGTGAGAAGCTCTTTCTTATCCCTGGTTCACTTCTTTTCCTTCTCTCATCCTCCCCGAGGGAGGCCATATGGTGGAGTGTTCTGAGTCAGGGCCAAGGGCCAGAGCCGCACTGGCCCCGGGACAGTCCTGCGGTCCTGATGTGCCGTGTGGGTGGCCTGTCCTGTGAACTTGCTGCCTGACCTCCCAGAGCCCAGCTGCAGCCTTGAGTAACAGCCTGGCCTCGTCAGGACCAGAGGGTGCTAAAGCCCAGCATCCCTTGTCACCCGTGCCACGTGCTGTCCAGGCTGGGCTGGGGCAGGGGCCAGGCTGGACAGACCAGACCAGGCAGACTCCTTTCTGTATGCACCCCATCCCGTTGGGCTGGCCTAACCTGGCTCTTCAGGCTGTAGCACCCCTAAAGAGAGTGAGGCAGACAGGTGAGCCAGGGGTTTAAGGAAGAAAGGACACGGCCAGCAGGATGAGAAGCAAGGGAAAGACATTAGAGTTGAAGGCAGAGATTACCTGTGCATTTCAACGTTAAATAGCAGCGGAGCTCGAGTCCAGATTCTCCTCGGCTCAGGTGGAGTCTGGCATGCAACCCTGTTCCCTCCGTGGGGGGCTGCCTTGTTCGGGGTGGGGCTCCTTTGCAGGCAGGTGGGCATCATCACCTGGTCGAGGCCCCTGGCTCCATTGCCTCCTCCCTGCACGTGGAGTTTGCAGACTCTTTAGGGGCGGTTGAGGGAACATGGAAGAAATTGAGGTGGAGTTCATCTAAATGCTAGGAACAACTTTACTGATTAAAACAAACAAACAAAAAAGGATTAATGGAAGATGGGCCTAGAGGGTTTTTTATACCTCCTAAGTATGGTCTGCGTCAGGAAAATAACCAAGGCAGTGACTTACTGCCCTTCCTTCCTCGGAAATGTGCTGCCTATATTTTTTAACACAGTGAGTGCTTTGGAGCACTAAATCCCAATTTGTGCTCCAATTGGGTATATTGTGATATACCCAATAATCACAAATACCTCTGTTTAACTCAGTCCTCGTGACAGCCCTACGGTGGAGTAGGTACTACTGTTACTCCTGTTTTACAGAGGGGTTAAAGAGGGAGCTTGTCCAGGATCAGGGATTTCAGCCTGGTCTGACTCCATATCATTAAGCTCAGGTGTCTCCAGTGACACATGTTTTCCCATTTGTAGGAAAGGGTCTCCAGGCCCCACGGCCCCACAGCCTTCCCACACGTGTCAGATAGCTAACTTCGGTTGCTGGTGACTCACTTGTCCATTCATTTGTCTGACCAGCCATCCAGCCATCCTACCATCCAGCCATCCATGTGCCTCTTCAGGGCCAGACACTAAGCTAGGTACAAAGATCCACAACACGGCAGCTGCAGCATGCCTCCCGCTGGCCACGGACAGACCTGTGTGCGGTGGAGGAACCTTCCGGGGGGCCTCAGCTGCCAGCACCCACAATCTTTGAGTGCATGAGCCCTTTCTCTCCAGTGTGTGTGTCCCAGATCCAGGCAACTCAGGGGTCCCACTGTGTCCTACTGCAGGCTGACGGCTGGCCCTCAAACATCTGGGAGACAGTAGACAAGGCACTTCAGGGAGCAGGGGAGGGGGCCTGTCAGTTCATCCTCCTGAGGAAAAAAATGTAGTAAATGCCTTCCTCTCTGGAACCCCCTCCCCGGCATGATTCACAAACGGGAGAAGGGCGCCTGCCTGGTCTCCAAGGAGGTGTCTCTCTGTCCCCTTGATTCCTGTTATTGGTAGCAGGGCTGCCACACACTCTGGCCAGTCCCCCTTTTCCAATGTTAAATGGGCCACTTGAAGAAAGAGAAGAGAAGGGCCTTGTGATTGACCAGTAGGTGGCCCCTGAGGGACACATTGCGTGATAAGACGAGGACAGAGGGAGTCTGGGACTAGGGTCCCCATTACCTTGAAAGTCCATCTTTAGGAACAGCCTCCTGCAGAATAAACAAGGGATCCAGGCCGGCTGATTCGGAAGGGTCTTTGATCCACCTAGAAGTTAATGCTTTTCAATGGAGAACCACAAAGCAGCCCCACCCAGGACAACTGGAGATAACAGGCCCGGTGCAATCGCAAACCACCGGCCTCTTGATAATGCTGGGATTTATTGAGGTCTGGTTTTCACCCAATGGGAACACATCCGGCGAGCATCAAAGAGGGCAGGCGTCACCTTGTGCAAAGAATCCTGGACCCTCAGGTGTGTAGGTGTTGGGCAGGGTGCGTGTGTGGCTGTGTGTGCACAAGGCTGCCCGTTGGCAATTACCTTTCTATAGATCAGAGGCCACCAGCCCCGGGGGACCTTGACAAAGTCATGAACTCAATTCCCTTCTTCTGGCTGGTCCAGCTCCTAATATGGTGATTTAACATTGCATGTATAAGGGGTGCTCTATGTCATTTTGTCTTTGATTCTGTGTCACCAAGGCAGTTCATATAAGAAGTTTAAGGGAAATAGGAGGTGAGTGCTCAGAGAAGACAAAGCCTGAACGCCGATCATCTGGGAATCGAGACTTGCTCCTTTGCTGTCTTTAGGAGGTTTTGGCTTCACCTGGTACAAATTCCACGGGTGTATGTCTGACCCATAAGAGTGGGAGAAACAGGGTGTGGGGGATGGTGGAAGAATACAGGGGAAGTATAAAGTCACATCTCTTCAGGGGGCGAGCTGATGGACGAATGGGGGAGTGCTGTCCTGGGGGAAGGGCCCCTTCCCCGCCCACCCCAGGCAGCGCCTCTTGGCCGCCTCCTGTTCCATCTGGGCTGTCAGGATGCTGGACATCATGCATTGGCCTCTGGAGACAGGAGCAGGGAAACAACACCATGCAAACAGAACATCTGGAAGCTTTTTAAGGTTTATTTTTTAACACATTTGCAAGAGTCAGGACATTTGCGCAGGAGGTTTACAGGCTGGAGGGAACCCAGGGGTTTCAGTCAAGTGGGAGCTGTGTTTGGACTCTGTGGGGAAGGGGAGGTGGGAGCGCTGGAATTGGCCCATGCCAGAATCCAAGTCCTCCATTCTTTGGACTAGCTGGTTGCACAGGAACAGAAACGGGACCTGGGTCCCTTGCCTCTTGGGTATCACTGGTACAGAGCATAGGACTTCTTCTGCCTCGTTCCAATCAGCTGCCTTGAATGGAATGGAAGGACAGAAGGCAGAACCTCTGGGAAAGGCTGGGAAGGTGCTGGTAGGTTCCATCCCACTGAGCCTCAACCTCCTAGAGACCCCCTGAGCCCTGGATTTTTCCATGTGGGTTGCAGACGCATACCTGTTCTGCATCTTCCCACCTGGGCTAGCCAGGTGGGGCTGAAAGAGGTGGGGGCAGAGAAGCCAGTTCATCCCGGTGCTGCAAAGACCTGGTTCACCCTGCGAGCTTGTCTGCCCTCTGTCTTCCAGCCTCTCTGTCTTCCTCTCCTCCAGTCCCCCACCTCCTCCCTCTCTTTCCCTCCTCTTCAACTCCCTCCATTCTCCTCCTCTTTTTCTTTCTTTTCCTCCTCCTCTCCTCCTTTTCTCCACCTTCTCCCTGCCTCCCCCACTAATGTCCTTGACTTAATGATTTGGGCCAAAGGAAGCAAGGAAAAGCTTGGCTCAACATTTCAGTGGGGCAGGCTGGGAATGAAATAATGAAGGCAAGAGACAGTCCCAGCAGGAGAGAGAATTTACACGTGACTGCATCTTTCTTTTCCAGGAGCCAGAATACCAACCTGTTCAGCTCTCCTGCACTTTCTTTGTTGCTGGGTTCTTATTTAATTCTTTCCTTCTTTTCTGCTCCAGCCCAGTGATGGACCCCTAGCCAAGCTTATTAAATGTATGGGAAATCTCTCTTTGCTTTGTGGGAGGATTCTGGTTTCAGTGCCTGGGGAGTCTACCCACTGGAAGGAGAATTTACGCTCCCCTTTCTAAACAGGCCCGCTGCCGTATCACGGTCTTTATTAAGACAGTTCTTATGGTTGAATGAGCTAATGTTTACAGTGTCTCGTGGGAGCTGGCTCCTTGTGTGCTCTGCTTGTCAGGGGAGGAAACTGAGGCTTTGTGTAGTATTTCATGGGAGACACTGAAAGGTGTCTACCCTGTTCTGATGGGAAGTGAGGTGACACAGCCACCAGGAATTCCACCCCATCGAGTCACCCCAGCTGGCAGCTAGATGTTCCTTCCCAAACCTGCCCCTGCCATGCTCATCACAGTTTCTGTCTGGGAGCATCTTGTGTCCTCCCAGAGTCAGGGTCCAGGTGAGTTACCACCTTCCCCAGCTCGCAGCTGGCCCTCCGCTGGGCCAGCCGCAACGTGTGATGGTTCTCAGGATTGGCCACACATGGAATCGCCTGGAAGCTTTAACTGCTGCCTCATCCCATCCTAGTAGATTCTGATTTAACCAGGTTGAGGCCAGGCCTAAGCTTTTGAATTCTGAAAAGCTTCCCAAATGACCCTGCTGTGCAGCCAAGGTCAAGAATGAACCACTACTCAGAGACAACGTTTCTTAACTGGGAACAGTTTTGCTGCCTTGCTCCCCCCTCCCCCCTCCAGACATATGCCAGTATCTGAGACATTTTGGATGGCCACACTGAGAGGGGGTGCTCCTGGCATCTGGTGGACACAGGCCAGCGATGCTGCTAAACATCTTACAATTCACAGGACGGCCCCCCCCACCAAGAGGGATCCAGCCCCAAATGTCACTAGTGCCAGAGGTGAGAAACCTGGCTGTAGAATGGTGGGTCTCAGGCTTGAATGTGCACAAGGTCACCTGGAGGGCTTGTTAAATCTGCACTGCTGGACTCCGCTCCCAGAGTTTTTGATTAAGTCAGTCTGGGGTGGGGCCTGAGAATTTGCATTTCTAACAAGTGCCCAGGTGCTGCTGAAGCAGGGCTACACTTTGAGAACCACTACTCTAGATTGATTGAGAATCCTATTTTTCTAGATTTGTGATATATCTATTATGATTATTATCAAACTCTAAAATAATAGTGCTATATTAACTAAGACACAGGAATATTCTTATGGAACAAAAATCCTGAGAAAGGCTAGTGTGGCAGTTCTGGAGTTATTAGGGACCCAGGCTTCCATCTTCCTATTAAATCATCTTAGCGCAGCACTCCCATTTTCAGTGTACCTCATAGTCCAACATAGCTGCTGGAGCACCAGCCATCACACCCTGACTGAAGGCAGAAGGTGGTAAAGGCAGATAGGTAACAATCCGACTCTTTCCAACACTTTTTGGAGAGCTTCCTCAGAAGTCCCACAACCCTTGCTTACATCTCTCTGGCCAATCTTAGTCATATGGCTATAGCCAGATGCAAGGGAGATGGAGGAATATAGTCTTTCTTTGGGCCACAGTGTGCCAACCAAAATTCAGAGTTGTGTTTCTAAGTAGAAAGGGGAGACCAAATATTGGAGTAAGTAACTAAGAGAATCCTCCTAAGAGTTACCATTTATTTGGCCTCTGCCATGGGGCATGTGCTTTTCATGTGATATGTCATTTAATCCTAAAAGCTTTGCAAGGCAGATATTATCTTTATTTTGCAGATGATGAAACAGGGGCTTTCAGAGATTGAGCCACTGGCCTAAGTTACAGTCACAAATAATGTGATATAAAAGCTACTTCAAAGCCTGGGCTGCTTCTTGCCTCAGTTGCTCTCAGAGACCTGACCTTTTCCTTCTGAGGCTATAGGGTGTCTGTTAGACTGTTTAAGCCTAATTCTGGACCCTGCCCCTTCTGACCAGCTTCGTCCCATTGCCACCCCTGTATCCCTGCTGTGAGACCCTCATCTGCAGATCTGCGGGGAAACAGACCCGGTGTGCCCCGAACAAGAGTAGTTTCCTGTGGCTGCTGTAAAATTACCACAAGCGCAGTGGCTGAGAGCAACACAAATTTATTCCTTTATAGCTCCGGGGCCAATGGCACTGGGCTGACAGAAAGGTATCCGCAGGCTGGTTGCTTCTGGCTTCTCCAGGGAAGAATCCATTTCCTTGCCTTTTCCAGTTTCTGGAGGTCGCCTGCTCGCTTGGCCTCATCATTCCTCTCCTGCATCACTCTGGTCCCTCCTGGGTCAGATCTCCCTCTGCCTCCCTATTATAAAGACTCGTGTGATCATATCTGGGGCCCACCCAGGTAACCAAGGGCAACCTCTGGAGCTCCAGAGCCTTAGACCTGCTCAGCCCCGTTTGCTATAGAAGGTATCATTCAAGGTCGCAGGGATTAGGCCATGGTTATTTTTGGGGGCTAATCCTCAGCGGACCACAACAGCCCCCTTGCTACTGTTCTGCCTTCCTTTGTCCCAGCTCTTCTGCCCCGGGCTGTTCCAAACATAGAACGCACATGCATTTCACTTCTGTCCCCAGAGTTTTCAAAGAGGCCAGAGACAGGGTCTGAAGGGCTCAGAGCAGTGTGTTGGGAGACTTGTCTAATCAGCTCCCAGTGGCCATAGCAACCAGCACAAAAACATTCACAGAGTGGAAAGGGATTGGGGGAAGGGGATCCTGCCCTCGAGGTGGCAGACTGGCTTACCCTGGGCAGTGGTGTCCAATGGGGACACATAAACTGCAGCTATGTCCCGTCAGCAAGCTTCATAAACTCTCTGGGCTGTGTGTTTCTAGGTGATCTTTCAAACCCCAAGGTGCCTGTTAATCCGTGTGCCCCCATTGCCTTTCTCTAGGCTAATAGAGGCTTGTCTTTGGCCAAATAGAAATGCTACACCTAGAGGAATTTGGGTGGGGGGTGGGTGTTAGGCTCTGCTTAGGCTGGTAGTGTTCTAACCTTATTTTCCTTCGCTCTTCTTCTCCACCCCATCCCAGCCCCCCTTGGCTGGGTTGGCCATGCTGGGATGAGTCTGGGGTGTTGTATGTTTTGCTTTTTATTTTATTTTGCAAGTACCTCCCAACACTCCCCTCTGTGTTTAATGTCCTACTGCCAAGTGCATGCGGTTGCCGGGCAACAAGAAGGAAGTCCCTCTGTGATTCACCTGGCTGCTGCCAATTAATTTGCTAGCTGCGTGCATCTCCTGGGGAAAGAAAGGCTTCTCCTGGCTGTCTGAGCCAGCAGAGAGGGCTGCTGCCCAGGAGGGGAAAGGACACCAGAGGAAAGTTAGCAGAACTTAGGGGGTGTTTGCGGTGGTTTTGGGTCCAAATGAAAGAGAGTGTCTGGAAGTCCCGGGCAACACCTGGGCGAAGACTTATGATGTCCCTCTGGGCCACCAATCAGAGAGCTGCCTGAAGCACCAGAGCGCCTCTGCGTGGGCAATTTGGCAGGCTTTTTTTGGGTAGGTGACTCTAGTATGCAGACTGTCTGTCCTTTTGAAGTTCTGCACAGAAGTGTCTTTAACCATCTTCTTCCTGTTCAGTCCTCCTGGGCCCTCCTTGTGACATTCTCTCATCTCTGACAGCACCCTACTTGCTGCACACTTCCCTGCCGGGGGTTAGCCAAAGCCCACGGGAAGGAGATCAACCTGGCACCAGGCTGAGCTGTGACCCGCACAGGGCTAGAGGGACAGAACAGGGCCGGTTGGACCAGACCACCTCCAGAACCCTTAGTGCACTTCCCCGAGACATTGCTGTCCTTCTGGCCTCCTGCCTGATCTGCGTTACCTCTCACCAGGGCCTAGGGGATGGGGTTTTCCTGTCTGGTTTGTGTCTGTATCCACAGCATCTAATCCACTGGGGTCCTGGGGAATGCAGGCGTTTGCATCCCTGGTAGATTGATGGTTGTTGCTGGAGTCAGAGGCCCAGTGAGCCATCTCTGTCTGTGAATGGGCCCCTTGCCCGCATTGCTGGGCCTCATTGGTTTTAAAATGAGGAAGTCCCCTGAGGGCATTTTGTGGTGCTACACATGTTTGTCACTAGACATTCAGAGGTGGTGGGAAGCGGGGAAACTGGGATGATTCCAAGTCCATGTCCACTTATTTGCCATCAGCATGTGTTAAACCACGTCTTCCCGTTTCCTCGGAGGGACCCCTATCCTCTCTGAATCGTTTCCTAATTGATTATTAAGGGACTTGTGAAAGCAGAGGGGAGTGCCAGCAGAAGCGAACGTTAGGATTGGGGGGCTGACCCTTGTCCTTCTACACGGAGAACATCGGCACCCTCCGTGCCTCAGTTTCCCCATCGGTAAAGTGGGTGTCCTAATACCTCCGTGCTCCCCGCCCCCCATCGCACAGACACAGAATGGTGACATGCTGAAACACAGAAGTTCCCACTTCCCTGGGGCTGGCTGCGGTAGTGGCATTTTGTCAGATCAGCCGTGGGCATAGTGTGTGAAGGTGAGATTTGTGCGAAGGGCTCCTGGTGATGACTCAGCATGCAGGGAGTTGCTTGTCATGTGTAAATAGCACCCCCCCTTTTTTTTCCTTAACACAAATCCTGCTTTCAGCAGTGGTGTCTGCCCTTTTCAGTAGCTAGAATATTGTGGACTAAAGTCAGGAAAGCGATTGCTGTGGTTGAAAGACAGCGGTTAGAAGAGCAGACACCAGAATCTCACTCCTGTGCTGTGTTTTGGTCTACAGGCCTAGAAAGGAGGATTGGCAAAGGGCTGCCCTTCCTCCCCACACCTCCCACCAGGAAGCTTCGTGGAGCCACCGTGTGCCACCAGGTCCCCCCTGAACGACGTGACTCAGATGTGACCATTTCTTAAGAGGCAAGAGCTCCAGATTGGGTGGAGAATTCTTATTTTGGAGAATAAGGAACGTTCTGGATTTGAGAAGACATTTAAGGAGAAAGCCAAGACCCTCGCATTGAGGAATAGCCTACGTGGTGACCTGCGTGAGCTGGGAGATGCATCGCTGGGAGTGACGTGTGGTTGAAGAAGACACCGGTATCCCAGACCTTGTTTTTCCTTCCTATGGAAAATTTTACTTCTGCCCCCGGCTCCTAAGACTGCCCTCCCCTCTCCTCAGGAACCCCCGCCCGTTTGCCACACCCTTTTTTGCCCCCCACCTCCACGTCAGCTGTGCAGCAATTCTTGTTTGCTCCATTATCTTCTAGCGGATGCAGAGTGAATAGTTTACTACCCTGAGGTCAAACAGGATCTTAATTTTTGTTCCTGCTCCTTCTAAAGTGTGAGTGTCGCTCTGTGCCCAGGCTGGAAATGGTATTCCTCCTCGTCTGTTTGGGATCTGGCTGCACAGTTTCCGGAGGGACAGTGATCAGTGCAGAGACGTTCTTTAGGCTCTTGGGGACGTTGGCGGAGACTTTGGCAGTGGAGCCGGATGGAGAAGGCTGGTGGTCTCCATGTTCAGCTGCCTTGGTTGGGATCACACATGGGCGTACAGCTGGAGGAGCAGAGAATGACCCCTGCTGTTGACTCCAGCTGTGTTGACACAGAGGCAGTCTGCTGTGAAGACCCTCTTCTCTCAGGAGGCAGCTGGGGGCCATACCAGAACGTGGGGCTTTATTACAGACCATCCAGCTACCAGGCCGGTGGAATTTAATTTATTGCAGAAACTCTTCCTCCAGCGTGTGCTGATGACTCACACACCTGACAATGGATTGGGCCCCACGAAACTCGAGTCCCGTTTGTGTCATTCATTTACTCTGTTGCTGCCACACGCGTGGGTGAAAATGCTTCCTAGGTATCCATCACACTTCAACCCTGTCCAAAATGCAGAGCAAAACGCGCTTGTTCTTCCAGTTTCCCAAGTGAATGGATGGCTTGCTCTTGTAAAAAAGAATTAAAGCTAGACATACGTATTTTCCCTGTGTTGTAGTGACGTGTTTGTGTGGCCATTTAGTGGCTTCCGTGTCTTCTCAGTGGAGCAGTGGGGTCCTCCTTGGCATCTCAGGTTCACCACAAAGCGAGTGAGGGGAAGCTCTGGAGGAGGTTTCTTACGATTGACATGTAAGGCTTCTTTGTGGGATTTCACTTTCCCTCCTTGACCGGCAGACTGGCTCATTGTATCAGATTCCTTTGGGTTTCAAGGAATAGAGACCCACTTTGTCATACCTCCCTAAATGCTGTTTCTTGGGAGTTTCCATGGAAGTAGGATACAGTCTGCCCAGCAACTGCCCACCTAGACCTTTCCAAGAAGCCCACGTCATTCAAGAGTTCCCATTGCTATCGAGGGCGTTCAGGGAGAGCAGAACTGTCCCACCATGGCCATCTTAATCTTCTGCTCAGCAGCAGGATGCCCTGCTCCTGCCTCTGGACTTCTTCTCAGGTGATGAGCTGAGGGTGCCCAGGACTGCAGGCTTTCCTGGGATGTGGGACTTCCAGTGCTAAACCAGAACAGCTGGTCACCCTGCTGGGGGGATCGAGGATCGTGGCCCTGCTACTAATTTACCTTCTGTAACCGGCTGGTGCTCGTGATTGGTTTGGCCAGTCGCCATTTAGGACCCTTGCATCTGGTCATGTCATTGGCCCCTGGGCAGCCTATAGATGGATGCCATTGGGTCAGCCACCAGTCTTCGCCAAGTCAGTCGTTTCCAGAATGGCAGGGGTGGTACAGTATTGAATGACGACCTGGGTATAAAGAACCAGCGGAGACTACTTCCTTCAGAAGAGCACTATGGAGAGGGTGTGTGTGTGTGTGTGTGTGTGTGTGTGGTACAGGCACATACTATGTAGAATAATGAGCCAAGAAGAAAATGCTGCCTCTTAACTGGACAGAGACTAAGAGCTAAAATCTTTAGGATGGTATCTGGAGAGCAAAGGAATTGGCTAGAGGACTTCCTGAAATTCCTTTGAACTCGAGGATCCTTTAAAATATCAAGGGCATGTAAATTGGGCCTAAGTGTGTACTTTCTTTGTAAAGTCTCCTGGATAACCTTTGAGTTCAACGCAGAGAGTGTGGAATGGGCCCTCCCAGCTCATTCTCACCTCTGCAGACACTGACTGTGGTAGGGCAGAAAGGAGCAGAGGTGGTGCTGGTACTGGGGGTGGAGGAGAGGAAGGTCGCGCCAGCCCAGTTTTTGGTGTTCATGACAAGTAAGAACAACCTGAAGGCAAATTACAGGTTCTTTGCAGGTTCGTCAAAGCCAGGCTTTCGGGATTCATGCCATCCCGAAGTTGTTGCTGCTTGCCAGGGGATCGGGCCTTCCTCCTCTGCGCTGAAAGACAGCCGTGCGTGTCTGCAGTGCTGGGACACGGGCCTTCAGCTCATCCGGCTCGTCCTGTATGCTGCGGCCGCTAGGATACGGATGAGCATGCAAACATCAAGAAACTATTCTCTCATGTTACTCGTGGGTAAAGCATGAGACCCCCTCCCCGCCCCCCCCGGCCGGTGTACCCACGGCCCGGACTCCATTCTGACTCTCACTGTCATCGGAGAAATGCTAGCCCGGCTCATGGGGTGCCATTTTTCCTTTTAAAAAGATGACCTCATTTTAGATACTTCCTTCATTTGTGTCCCACAGATAGTCATTGGTTCCAGAAGTCCCACTGTTGTTCCGACAACAATCTTCTCTTTCTCTCGCTTTTCTGAACTTCTCATCCGCAAAGAACCCCAAATCGCAGAGGTGGAAGTGGTCTAGAGCACCACCCTTATCTAGATCTCCCTGCGGTAGTGCGGCATCCCCTCTCCAACGCCGGGCAAGGGGCTGTCCCGCCCTGGAGAGGGCAGCCTTTTCGGCATGGTCAGAGAAGACGGTGAGTGAGAGGCTGACTGACCTTTGACCTGGTGGGGAAGCTGTAGAATTTTAAAGAGCTGGTCATGTGCTTCCAAGTAGCTACACGTGTCAGTTAATGAAGGAGATGTTGAGCCAACTGCATTTTGCCCTCTTCCCCCACACGTACCAGTCTCTCACTTCCGGATCCAGGTGGTATGTCTTATGCTGATAAAAAAGCAGAGAGAGCAGACAAAGAGAGCAGAGTTTTTGTCTCAAAGTCCCTCCTCTTGGTTCCTTCCATGTAAAAGGAAGGAGTCAGGTTACATGACATCCACAAAGCTGTGGTGTTTGATAGGGTTCAGGACTTAAAGCAGGGGCGTCAAGCTCACTTTCACCGGGGGCCACATCAGCCTCATTTGCCTTCAAAGGGCCGAATGCAATCTTAGGACTGCATAAATGTAAGTACTCCTTAACAGTTAAGCGAGAGCTCGGTGCTGCCGCCAGGTAGAAACAAGGTGCCGGGCCGGATAAAACAAGGTGGAAGGCTGGATTCGGCCTGCAGGCCTTGTGTTTGCCACCTGTGACTTAAAGGTTTGCTATTTTTTTGTTCCCTATGAGAACAGAGTATTAGACATTGCCCAAGAAACACATATTTTATCCATATGCTGGACATGCTGATCTTGCTTTAATTTGTTCTGAGCATAACTTAGCCTCAAAGTAGGGCTTGTCCCCTTTTCCCAGGGTGGTGTTCACACTTCCCTCTGAGATTTTTCCATGGCGTTGAAACCTGGCCCACAGATTTTATCCTCTTCCAGTGGCCCTGGAAACCTGTGTATGGACGGAAAGATAGAAGGTTTTAATGGTGAACTTAAGTCCCTCTGCTCAGGAGGATATGGTTTAAAGGGCATAAAGGTGACCTTGAGAATGGCCACTGACCTTGGACAAAACTCTCACGCCAGGCTGTTGTTGGAGAGAAATCAGATAAAGGGAGCCTGTTTCTGCCTAGGTCTGAAAGATTGAACGGGGCAGGGGGTGGCTGGGAGGGGAAGGGGGGAGCCTGGGTACCTGGCTCTTGTCCTGCCTTAGCTTCAGCTTGCTCCAAGGTTATGTGTAAGTCACTCAAGGCGTTTCTCTAGGTCTCAGTTTTCTCATCTATAAAATGGGAGGGGAAGGGGAGGTGGTTGGTTTTGAGGCAGGAGCCCTGAGGCCCCTCCCATGGATCAAGTTCTGAGCCTTGCCCGGCCAGGGTGACGTCTGCCTGTTCTCCGACAAGGAGTTCTTTCTCCCTTCGCCTTCTGCTGCACAAGCCAAAAACAGGGCTGTCCCGGGAAGTCCATTACCAAAGAATACTTCAAAGCTGTTTGCACTCCTTGTCAGTTGCACTGAACATGAGTTTGTTGAAGGAGAACGCAAATAGACATTCAGACTGATGACAGGAGGGGGGAGGGGACTCCTATTTGCCCCGGCTGACTGGGAGGGGAAAAAACAAACCTGCCTGCAATTTTGACCAGTAAATAAAAACTGGGAGCCCTGTGTGGCTAAAACTGTAGGGGATTTATTAGTTTACTTAGCGAAAAGCAAATATTAAGTCTTAAGTTGACCCGTCCTGTGGCCTGCCTTCGGCTTTTGTACCCCATCAGGCGCCGGTCCCCACGTACTCTGGGTTATCGAGTTTTGTCGAAGGTTTTTTTTTTTTTAAACTGCTTTCCATATCCTTCTCATTTTCTTCCTCCTTTGCTTACCCCTCCCCCAAACCCCTACCTTTTACGGTAATTCAGATCTAGGTTTTGGAGAGGAGGAGAGCAGGATGTGACATATTGTTCCATTCCAAAAACTACCTATATTTAGGGCTCTGGCCGGCCTGGGGACTGGCCATGCCCACGGTTTTGTGGGCCTGGTGGGTCCCCTCCATCCTCTGCCCTGAACTTTTTCTAAAAGATTAATTTATTTTCCAGGTACAGTTGACACACAATATTACATTAGTTTCAGGTGTACTACATAGTAATTAGCCATTTACATCCCTTATGCAGTGATCCTCACCCCAGGAAGTGCAGCACCTGTCTGACACCACACACAGTTGTCACAATGCTATTGACTACGTTCCCTGTGCTGTAGTGCACGTCCCTGTGACTGTTTCTATAACTGGCAGTTTGTACTTCTTAATCCCCTCACCTCATACACCCATTCTCCCAACACCCCTCCCACCTGGAGACCCTCAAAGTGTTCTCTGTGTCTATGAGTCTGTTTCTGCTTTGCTTAAACATCCTAGGTGCAAGGCAGTCTGTTCCAAAGCACTGTATTCTTGAGTCCTCAGACCTGTGGGTGGCGCTTCCCCATAGCTACCCCCTGAGGGGCACGTCCTCAGGGCACATCGCTCCATGTGGGTCCCTAAACCCTTTTTCCAGGCCGCCCTTCTGACAGTCCATGTGACAGTCCATGGAGGGGCCTCGCACTAGCCTGTCCCAGATGTAGTGGTTCCCGGCACTGCTCACGTAACCAAGAGTTGGGAACGTTCTGAAATTGCTAATTTAAGGAAGTTCCTTTCACACTCCAGTGCTGATTTTTAATTGAACTGAGCACGATGTTTAATCCTCTGGTAATTCTTCCAGGATGAGTCTATGTTTTTAAAGATAATTTTTGGGCACCCAGGGTACTGAAATCCTACTAATCCTTCCAGGCTTATCTCACGTGGTTCCTTCTTTAGGAAGTCTTCCTGGATGTGTGTGTCCCTCCCTCTCATCCAGTTGTGACCCCTGCTTCACTTATACTTTTAGAGCATCTGTGCTTCTACTGCATTCCCTTTAACTACCCCGTTCTCCACAGTTGTCTCCCAAGACCAGAAACTGGCTCATTCCTTCTGCACTGAAAGTTATTCCTGAAATTCCCACTAATGTCCAGAATCACACAGCAGTCACTGAGTGATATTTAATTTTCAGAAAATGGAGATTTATAGGATTCAATCACTCTGACCAAGTCTTATGTGTGAGACTTGCGATTCAAAACCAAGGTCAACCTGAAGTTCAGAGCTCTTACATTGTGGCATGGTGGCTTTTACGTGGTACATGTACGAGAAAGATGTTGAGTTGACTTTCCCTATTAATGATCTGGTACTGCGTGTAGTGCCCAATTTGCCTGCTCCCCCCGCCCCCACTATTAATCAATCAAGTGTTTTCTGAACAGTGGAGAAAAGTTGCTTGTTGCTTTATTGGTTTCTTTCCTAGCAGAAACTCTCCTTGAAATACAATGTGCCTGCTTTTTGCTAGTCGTCGGAGAGCTAGGTTCATTTTTAAGATGGGCAAGAGAAACTGCAACTCAAAAATTTAGGTCATAATTTCTGAAGAATTTCAGTGTCTAGGAGGGAAAAAACACAGAAGGAAAAACACAACAACATGTGAGACGTTGCCTGCCTTCAGGATCTTACTTAAGTCTGGTTAGACAAGACCGGCACACGTGAAACCAAGCACATTTGCCAAAGGCACTTGCCAATAGCAGTACTGGAAAGTTTCAGTAGATAATGCTGCCTGCTCTTCCTCCTACTGGGAACGTTTCCAGCAAGTCACAGGTAGAGAAGTTGAATGATGTTGGGCAGATCCCCTGCTACCTGGGATGGGCCTGGGTTCAAGGGCTTATTGCCTGGGGACAGAGGCAAAGATGGGAAGAAGCACTATTCCCCAGCAAGCAGGTCCAGGGAGAGAAGAGGGTTCCCATTTGCTATCTGATTACTACCCCTACCATGGGGAGGGGCACATAAAGGAGGAAAGAGGAGGAGAACCACCCCTCTCCTCATTTCATACAAAAAAGATTTGAGATTGGACAAAGTGGACGTCACCTGTGGGCTCTGGATACCAGGACCAGTTTCATGAGATGATAGGACATTCAGCTAAGGGAAATCAGGCAGTTGAGGGACTTTAAAGGTCTTTGCAAAGCTTTTCACTTGAGCACTTTATAAGCTTCTTCTCACCCAACTTAATGAGAGATCCATTTTCATAGATGAAGAAACTAAGGAAAGCCAGGTTCAATGACTTGCCACACGGCTCCCCCTGTAAGGCAGTGTCACGGTTTCTCTATGACCACTTCCGGAGAAACCGAAAATGAAAGCTGTATTAGCCACAGGCCGCTGGTGTAACAAAGCACACCCAGATCTCTCTGTTTTACCTAATAACTTCCTCATCTACACCTCAGTGGAAGGACTCTGGCTTCTAGCATAGGTCACCACCACCTTCAAAGAGGCAGGTCGGAGCAACAGTGAGGAACGAAGGCTTTGGCACCAGCCTGCCTGGGCCTGAACCACTTCCCTGACCTCCAACAATGGGACTGCCAGGGAGTGGCTTAGCCTTTCTGTGCCTCAATTTCCTTATCTTTAAACTGCTTCATAGGGTGGATGCAAGGTTTACCTCAGTTATTTCAGGTACTGTGCTTATGGCAGGGCCAGGAACACAACACTCAGTAAATGTGAGATCTTTTTCTTTTTGGTTGTCAAATGATCTGTAATTGACATTGTTTTCCTTTGTAGTTTTTAACTAGCTGGGCATTCCACTGCACCACTGCTGATGTCATCTGTGATGTCCTGAGGGTGGCAGCCATCAACATTGCTGCCTGCAGCCTGGGCTGTCCCCAGGATCACTTTAATGGTTCCAGAGAGTTCTCTAGCTGAAGATTGGTGCCGCATCTACTGGGCAATGTTGACACTCTCATCAGAAGTGATAGTTCCGCTGTGATGATGATGATGATGATTTACTTCTCTCGGCTTCTTGGTGGTTCTTTGAGGGCTTCACTGATCAGGGCAGAGGCAGGAGGCACTGCCTCAATCTGGGCCTGTCTGTCCTGAACGGTCAGTTTCACCATAATCCTCAGGCCCTTCTGATCACTGGTTGCTTTGGGGGTGTCATCACCAAACATTTTGGGAGACAGGCCCAGGGGGCTGATCTTGGGGGCCAGGGCAGACGTGGCACAGATTTCCCCTCTGGGGAACCTCAGGTGTGTGACTTTGATCTCATTGGGGTTGAACTTCAGTGGCATATTGGGGCAGCTGGTGTTGGGTGAAACTGGATTTGGGATGACTGGAGAAAGCTGTGCCTGAGCCTGCTCTGAGCTGAAAGCAGTAAATGTGAGATCTTAGCTCTCCACTCTGACCCATGGAGCTGGATGGACCCGCCCGGCTCCATGACTCTTGGCTCAGAGGAGGCAAGAGTCAGGGATGGGAGGAGGAGCCTTCACGTGCGGACTTCCCCTTCCTGTCCGTGTTTTCCTGATGTGCCCAGGTGTCCCTGACTCTCTCCAGCTGTGGGCAAGCTCTTTGGGTTGTGTGGTTTGGTTTTGCAGCTGGAGCTGAGCAGAGAGGTTGATGGTGTCTGGACACTTGCTGCATAGGAGTGATTCTTCTTTCTCGACGTCCTCAGAAACACATTTACCCCGTCTGACTGTAGCATCAGCCAAGCGTTTTCTCCCAAAGGCCAAGTTCTCTCCAGAGTCTCTCAGTTGCCTCTACCTACTAAGGAGGGTCAGTTAGACATTGACTTCAGGGACTTGAGGCCCCATCTGTGGCCTCCTCTGCTGGGGTAGGGAGAAAAGTTGATTTCCAAGCCTGTGGGGGACTCCACAAACCAGACGGCTCCCCTTTTCCACACCTAGATTTCCAATCAGGCCCCTCCTTCCTGTGGACCAACAAGCCCCCCTCTCAGAGCCCTGGCTGGGCGTGGGCTCTTGTAACTGTGAGACCTTAGTCGCCCAGGATTCTGGCACCCGAGTGGTCTGTTCTGTCTTTGGCTCTCCTGGCACCACTAGAGAATGGAAAAGCTGGTCTGTTTACAGGACAAGGGGCCAGAATAACATTAAAAACTAAGGAGCAAATAAAATGTTGTAAACAAATCTCCTTTCCAGTAAGGAATACTCCTCTCCCCACCCCCACCCCCGCCCCCGGTTCCTCCAACATGAGCCATTTTTCTCATGTGTTTGGATAAACTTTCATCCTGTGCAATTACCCTTCCCAGGGAGCGGCTGCCTATTTCCGTTGGCTATTTATTTTGATTTTGATCATTCCCCTTGCCCTTGAGCATCACACACACCTAATAGTCAAGAAAAAGTGCTCCCCATCGGGGCATCGGGAGCAGCTGGCTCTTGCCTGCCCTCTCCTATCCCATTCTCCTTTCTTCCTGCCACCCTGTCACTCTCTGACCTCACTGTAGGGCACAGACATGGCGGGGCTGGTGGCATTGCTTCAGGGGGGAGGAGGAGAAGGAGAGAGAGGGTTTCAAGTCAAAGCTGTACCAGTGCAAAGGGGCCGTGTGTGGGTGACCATCTCCCTGCGAAAGCTCCTAAGTGAATCCTCGTGATTTTCTGTGTGAGCAGAAAGCCGGGGAGCTCAGTTTCCTGACCCCAGCAGGTAGCTTATTGTAAAACAGTTCATCCAGAGGAGGAAAAAAATACCTTGTTTCAGCATTTTAACTTCTTTTTTCTCTCTCTGATCCTGACTTGTGAGAAAGAGGATGGAGAATGGCCTTTCTTCCTAGCTCTGAAATACATGTGACTGGAAGGGAAAAAACAAACAATTAGTCTTACTTATAAATGTTGTGAAGGACCCCTCATGGCATATTCTAAATTGTCCCTCTGTCCTTCTCACAGCCCTCTGTCCCCTCTTCTCCTGTGTGGGAGCAAGGGGGTGGGGAGGTCCACCCCACGCTGTTAGCCCTAAATGTTGATAATCCTCACTTTCCACTTAAGTTGATTTCACTTTCTAAATTCCTTGCCTTTGCCTGGTTGGATGAGCCGATATTCTTGAGGTGCGGAATTCAGACAGGCCATGGAGAGCAGGGCACTGACTCATGGGCCAGTCACGGAATCCGCTTGGCTTCAGATTCCTTAAGACTGAGCTCAGTAGGGGCACCGGAAGTGGCTCCGGGGAAGGGCAGGGTCTGCTACACCACAGCAACTTCTCCGTGAGCACTTCTACCCTGAGCCTGCAAACTAGGGCTGTCACAGACCACCTGTGGTAGGTTTGGTACCTGGGTCGTAAGTTGGTAACATGGTGAAGGGGAAAGCTAGATGCTCTCCCCTTTGAAGGATGGGGGTCTTCTCAGGGCCCTGGCTTCCAAGGGCTGGAGGGGATGATTCATACCCGAGAGGGTGTGAAGACCTTATTCATGAAAACTATTGATGTTGGCATGGTTCTTGCTGTGCATGTTGAGGAGAGAAATGCACAGAATCATGTACTGTGCCTGGCTCTGCACCTGGTGAGCATGGGCCCTGGGTAGACTTTTCCAGAATCGTGGAGGAATGTCTAAAGATCCACCCCTAATCTGGTGCTCAGGCCCCCTTAAGAGCAACAGGAGACTCTAACTTAATAAAAATCAGTATTTGATCATGTAACGCAGTGGGAGAGAGACTGTGGTACTTGTTCTCCGACCTTGGTTTTGGGAACCGACACTGAGTTTCAGGTGGGTCAGTTAAGCCATCCAGCCTCACTCAGCAAGTTCATGGTGGGCACTGGCGGGAGCCAGTCTCTCTGGTCCTCACAGTGAGTCACTGGTCCCCACTTGGAGTAGGATCCTTTAGAAGCCTCCAAGGTTAAATGCAGGGAGAGGAGGCCAGAGAAGGTCTCTGGGAGGGAGGACAGATCAGCCCAGGCAAAGTGCTGCAGAAGCAAAATCCATTGTGGTAGCTCCGTGCCTGCCGTCAGGGTTGGGCACTCCCGGTCAAGAATGCTTTGAATAAGAGGCGCTGTGGTGGCCCAGCCCTCCGTGGGGATGCTGGGCTCTCAGGGAGGGGAAGACTTCATCCGGGCTGCAGCCCCATTCTCAGTTCCGCTCCACTTAGAATACTTTTGTGTGTGTGTGGAAAGCAGATTGCTGAGGAGCCAAGCTCCAGGCCAGCAGGGGAGATGGTTCTGTGGTGGCTTTCAGAATTGGGGGGTGGGGGGAGAGAGGAACACATTCAGGGACTTCCTCAGAATGGGCCAGAGCAATAGCCTTCTCACCTTTTTGCCATCACTCCCTGCCCCTCACTTTCCCTTCCAACCCAGCAGCCCATCTGCGGGCAGACCTTATGGAGGGAGGCAGAAGCATCTAAAACTATTGTCACCTGTGCAAGGCAAGATTTTGATACGTGAGTTCATGGGACAGAAGGCCCCATGGCAGTGAACAGCCCCTCTGTGGTGAGGGGTGCTGCGTGGACCTTAGGGCGCACAGAGCATGCTGGCTGGGTGCAGAATGGCACATAATGTGATTATCTTCTGGAGACGTGGGTGGCCTGGGCTAAAGGTGACTCCTGAAGCTCACAGTGGCACTTTCCAGCAGCCACAGCATCTGAGTGGTTGATGCTTTGCTAGCAGGATGTGGATAGCCCTGCCCTCCCCCACCAAAGGGACACTGCGTTAAACACAGAGCAGGTCACTGCAAACTTTGCAGGCCAAGGGGTTTGTGGGTGGCCAAGGAATTTTAAAAAGAGTGTCTTTCTGAACCTTTTCCCAGTCCCTTGCCCTCGCAAAAGAAACTTCTTGTCTGAGAAGTGACTCCCACTCGTCCTGCGTGCGAACAGCCCACTCTGGAGCTCAGTGAGACGGGGGCTCCGCCTACGGGACCCCAGTGAGCATCTCAGATGTCCCTTCCCTGCGGAAGTCTTCCTTGAAAGAGACTATGCTCAATCACCTTCTCAGCTGAGGCAACTTTGAGGCCATTGACAACTGCTTTTCAAGACTGTGGAAGCAGCGGGGCTCACACCTGTTGTTAACAGACATCATTCTCATGGCCTTTCCATCAGACAAGATCCGGGTTGTGTTGGTCTGCGTGCCAGTGGATGGCCTCCGGCAGAGGTCCCGGTAGCACTCAGCCATTGGTGGCCAGCGAATATTCAAATGCACAAGATATTCCATTCCTTTCCAGCTGGCCACTAGTCTTGCCTTCTGGGCCCCCAGAGCAAGCCCATGGGTGACTTTCAAACTCGGCCAATGATTCTCAACCAGGGGGATGATTTTGTCTCTTTACCCTCTGCCAGAGGCCATTTGCAATGTCTGGAGACATTTTTGGCAGCAAGGGGAGAGGGAACTGTTGGCATCTAATGAGTAGACAGCAGGGATGCTGCTCAAAATCCTACAATGCACAGGATAGGTCCCCACTACACAGTATTATCCAGCCCCAAATGTCCAGAATGCCAGGACTGAGAAACTGTTCTAAACCTCTGCTGAGGGTTAAACCAAGCGCTAACCCTAGTCCCCCTGCCCCCACGCCCTCTCCCCATCACTTTATTTACCAAAGGGGAAAAAAAATCTGTTATTTTTTCCAAGTGCATTTCCCTCTGTATCTTATCAAGAACCACCAGGTTCAGCACACCCTTGATTAGTCACTTCCATTAACAGTGTTTATTTTGGGGTTTGTGTTTATTTTTGAAATGTGGTCTCCCCTCCTTCCTTACGCACTAGTGGTGCTCGGCCAGCTCTCTCGCGCAGTCTCATCCGCACTGTCCTGGGCCATCCATGAACCCACCGAGCCAACCAAGCACCCTCTCCTCCCTCCCTCCAGTGTGGGGAATTCTGCAAAGGACTTGACCTCTTGCAGCGGCAATTGTCGTGTTCCCTTTATTTCTTAGATATGCTTGAAAATCCTTTTCATCAGTGACTCTGTTGACCAACCGACCAGTGACAAAGCGGAGACTTTATTCCTAGCTGTCCACATGCCATGACTCTGGGTGGCTTTCTCCACTGAGTCAGAGGCAAGGGCATTTTTGACCTGTGGATCCCTCCTGTTCCTCCCCTCGTCACTGCGGCCTAGTTTTGGGGCTGTATTTAAGTATTTCTGAGTCATGGAGACTTGATCGTGTTCCTCCCACTCACCCAATCCATCTACCCTCCCAGAAGGCACTTAGCACTCCCACCCTAGTCAGAGGGACCTAAGCCTATATCCAAGTAACCTGGAGCTCCTAGGAAATCTCAGCCCAGGTTTGGGAGGTTGTCTGTGATTGGGCACCACCCACCATCCTGACTCCTTTCCCCTGAGTCCCAGCAGCTGCAGTGTCCTCAAGAGGCCACCTGCAGAACCCCCTTAGTGCACGCAGCCCCTCTTCATTCTGGTGGGTCTCACTCCTACTCTTGTCCACGAGCACCTGCCCCAGGATACTTCAAGACAGACAAGCTGTAGAAGACCCAGAGTACCCTTCCCCTCCTCCCACACTCCTTCCTGGGACATTTATTTGAATACCACTAGAGAGTTGGTTATGCTGGGGTATTTATTTGTTTAAACATGGGTGGTTCCTACAGAGGAGGGTGTCAGGTTTCAAGGTTGGAGGACCAATGCAAACAGAGGGTGGGTGGTCTGCAAAGAGAAGTGGGCAGGGGTGGGAGTGAGAGAACCCATTCCCTTCTTCTGTTTGTAGGGGGAAATGCTTCAGGAAGTGTGACCTTGTTCAGGACCCAGTTTATCTCTATCTGTGTGACAGAGTGACTTGGGACGGGACATGTGCCTTCGGACTCTGAGACAGCCTCTTCCTAGATTGTTGAAGAGTAGTTGGAAATCACTGGGCCATTATTTAGGGGCACTACTCCTACTGACCTGTCCTGAGGGCTTTGGTGGTTCTGTGTGCCTTGGGGAGGAGCGGAAGGGTGCAGGCGGGGCTGCTTCCAACTGCAGCCCCACCCCAATAATTCCAAAAAATCCCTAAAAGATCTGGATGGCAAGCCTCTTTCCTAAAGGAGGTTGAGTTGCTGACCGGAATGAAAGGTTCCACCTTGTGTCCTAGGGCCAGCCTCCTTCCTGGGTTAAATCAGCCAGCAAAATGTCTCTGATTAGTTTGGGGATCACATACGGCCCTGACAGAGCTTGGGGTTTTGTATCCGGCAGGTAACTATCAATAGAAAAACCAAGATGGAGGGGAAAACAGATGCAGGCGTGGGTGTAGGTGAAATTCCTGCTGGCCAGGTCATGCTACTCCCACACCGGAAGCAATGGCAACGTAGCACGTTGTCCATATGGCTCTTCCGAAGTTTCTCCACTACAGAACTCCCAAATCCAGTGGAAGCCTCCCCATTAGCCTCCACAGATGGAGTGCTGAAAACCTAGAGTGTTCTGCCAGGAAATAGTTTTGGAGAGAAAATATCAGGGAAGGTTTGGAGACACGACAGCATCCACTTCATAACTCCTTTATACACAAGAGTTACAGCAGGGATGGTAACGAGTGACCATTGCCTCATGTCTTTCCCAGGGAAAGAGGAGATGAGATTGATAAAACAATGCCGAACCAGGTCACACACCAGAAACCATCTCCTAACGCTGAAGGTCACGGCACCAAGACGGGCTATAGCATCACATTATCAAAACTCGGATGCAGAGGAACACTTTCTGCCAAGTCCTAAGTACTGTTCCCTCTGGATGGCTCCTGAATGTGCAAGGTAGAGCACTGAGTTCACAGCGCAGGACCAACCGAAGACCCTTAAAAGTGAATGGTGTGCATACTGAAGTGTTCAGGGATGGACATTGATATCTGCATTTTACTTTGACGTGTGTTTAAAAAATGAGATGGGCTGACTCATAAACTAATGCATAAATATAAATGTGGGCGGAAGCAAATGTAGCAACGTCTTGATCAGTGACTCTAGGTGGTGGGTGTAGGTAGATAGAACATTTCTATACGTTTGAAAATTTTCAAATAAAATATTGGCACCAAGTACCAATCTCTGGGCCACCCATGGTGAATTGGTGATGAAGTCTAGGAATTTTTTAAGCTTTTCAGGGGATTCTGCTAATAAGTCACATTGAGCTGGGCATCTGTGGAATAGACTGGTAGCCGTCAGACTTGGGTGTACACAGGAATCCCCTGGAGTCTCTACCCAAATGCAGAGAAGAACCCAGCAGGTCCTGGGGTGGGGCCTGAGAGCCTGCATTTCTCACAGGCTCTCAGGTGCTGCTGGTGCTGCCGGTGCCTGGGCCACATTTGAGCAGAAGAGCATGAGAGGGTCATCCCTTGTTCTTCCCATCTGTGTGGTCCAGTGGGTCTCAACGTGGACTTCACACTAAAACCGTCTGGGAGCTTTACAAGGAACTGATGTCTCCCCCAGAGATTCAGCTTTAATTGGTGTGAAGTGCAGCATGGGCAATGAGATTTCAAAACCTTTTGAAAATAAAAACAAAAACTCACTTGATTCTAAGGTACAACCATTGATTGAATGTCATGAGGTGAATGCATGGGATTACTAAATTTTAAGGAATAAATTTTTGCCCCAAAAGACACCAAGGAGCCTGGCACCCAGGAGTGCAGGGGCTTTTCCAACAACGGTGGCAGCATAAAGCCACGCCCCCATTCTGCTGCAGGAGAAGGAGAAACAGCGGGCAGTTACTGAGTGTCAGGCGCCTTTCCTAGTTCGTTCTATTGCCATGGGAACCAGGTGAGGCCAGCGTTGTCATCCTGTTTTACAGATGGGGAGACTGAGCTGGACTGAGTTCAGTGACCGGCCCAAGGTGCCGCAGCTTAGACAGATTTGAACAGGGTCTGCCTGACTTTGTATCGTTCTGTTGTCTTCATGAGCTATATACCAAGGGGATGGAAAATTGTAGCCCGTGGGTCGTATCTGGCCAGCTGCCTGTTTGTATAAATCAAGTCTTACTGGAACACAGCCATGCCCATTCATTTCTGTGTCGTCCGGGTCTGCTCTCACTCTGTAGTGGCAGGGTTAAGCAGTTGCAACGGAGACCCTGTGGCCTGCAAAGCTGAAAATATTTATTATCTGGCCATTTACAGAACAAGTTGGCCGACCTTGGATGAAATGGTGAGACAGCTAGTACAGAGCCAGGGTGCAATCCTTGGCTGTGCTCTGAGCCCATAAAGAATGAACTTGAACTCATGGTCATTGTAGCTCCTGTATCTGCTCAGCCTTTTTTTCCTCAATCTTGTGGCCTGCATTTCACTCAGAGGGTTACTTGCTTCCTCTGAACATATTTTATTTTGATGCCAAAATTTCTGATCTGTTTTCTTAAGAGCAGGAGGTCTTGATCCCAAAGCCAGGGCCATCACCCAGCTCTCTGTGGAGTGGGGTGAGGGAGGCCAGCTGCCGGCCACCTTCCGCTCCAACACCGTGGGAGGCCTGCGTGGAAAAGCTGCTCCTGGGGGCATCAGCTGCAAAGAGGCTTCCTCCCATCCCATCAGCCATCTAGAGAGAGACCCTATCAAGAGGTCAAGAGGGAAGAGAGGGGGAGGAAATGCCAGTCAATCCCTCCAAGCCCCACCCTCCTGTGGCTTCCAGCCGGTGAGCTGGGTCTGAATATCCTTGACCCACCCCCAGGGGCCAGGGCAGGGCAAGCAGGGGAAGTGCATTTGGTAATGATTCTAGATTTCCTGTTTGGTTTCTGTCCAGGGGGCTTTGGGATATGCTAACTCGTAGGGTATGTGTGCACATTAACAGCCCTCCTGTTCTCCCAGCTTTGTTTTTTTTTTTTTTTTCTCTCTCTTTGATACTTTTCCTCTTCTTGG